>NC_081554.1:36197714-36207714 GCF_963082655.1 Stomoxys calcitrans | reverse complement strand
CGTATTGGAACGTAAATTTAAACGTCTCATGCAAAATCGGAAGAAAATTGTGGATTCTACAGCCTTAAAAGGCCAAATCGGATGAACGAAATATATGGGAGCTATATCTAAATCTAAACCGATTTTAATGAAATTTTGCACATCTATGAAGACGTCAACTAAAGCAACTCATGCAAAATGTTTTAAAGATCGGACCGAAATTGTGGCTTCTACAGCCTTAAAAGACCAAATCGGATGAAATATATATATGGGAGCTAAAGGGTGATTTTTTGAGGTTAGGATTTTCATTTCGAACCGAACACTGATTTTGGTAATAAAATTCAATGATTTGCAAGCGTTGCTCGTTAGTAAGTCTATTCATGATGAAATGTCAAAACATACTGAGCATCTTTCTCTTTGACACCATGTCTGAAATCCCACGTGATCTGTCAAATACTAATGCATGAAAATCCTAACCTCAAAAAAATCACCCTTTATATCTAAATCTGAACCGATTTTGATGAAATATTCCGGATATGTTAAGATCAGTAACAAAACAGTCAGTGCCAAATTTTGTGTAGATCGGTTGAAAATTTTAGCTACTACGGCCATTTAGGTGCAAATCGGTCGATACATATAAGTGGGAGCTATATCTAGATCTGGACCGATTTTTATGAAATTTTGCACACTTATGGAATCGTCAAATAAAACACCCCATGCAAAATTTTTGTAAAGATCGGACGAAAATTGTGGCTTCTACAGCCTTAAACGGCCATACCGAATGAAAGACATACATGGGAGCTATATATAAACCTTTACCGATTTTCATGAAATTTTCCACCCATATTAGGACGTCAAATAAAATACCTCGTGCAAAATATTTTAAAGATCGGACTAAAACTGTGGCTTCTGCAGTCTTAAAGTCCATATCGGAGGAAAAATATATATGGGAGCTATGTATAAATCTGAACCGATTCAATAGCGTTTGTCCTTGGGCCAAAGAAGTGGCATGTGCAAAATTTTCGTGACAATCGGACAACAAATACGACCTGCACTTTGTTCACTAGAATACATGGACTCACAGACGGACAGAAGGACATGGCTAAATCGAATCAGAAAGTGATTCTGTGTCGTTCGGTATACTTATCAATGGGTCTAGCTCTTCTCCATCTTAGCGTTGCAAACAAATGCACAAATCTATAATACCCTGTACCACAGTGGTGGTGTAGGGTATAAACAGACGTAATTTGTGGAAAAATACTTTTGGGTTCACAAATTAAGACGTCAAATTAAGTACTTCATGCACAATTTTGTAAAGATCGGACCAACACTGTGGCCACTTCAACCGTAAAAGACCATACCGCAAAATTTGAAGGTTTTCAGACAAAAAAAATTGACTTACAGGGGCTCAAGATTGAGGACTATAACAGGTTATGGACCTATTTAGACTATATTTACCGTTGATATTGCCGCCACGGTAGCAGAGTTGGTAGCTTGCTTGGATTGCCAGTGCAGGGTATTGTGTGTTCGATTCCCATCAGAGGTCTTGGCCTGTTGCTACTGTGGTATTATAATGGACATAAAATTGTCTAAGTGAGTCTATATAGGATGCCACTCTTACCTAACCTAACCTTACCTACCACTGATGTTGGAAGTCATAACGGAATACTATGTGCAAAGTTTCAGCCAAATCGAATAACAATTGCGATTTCCTGGGGTTCAAGATCTCAAATCGGAGGATCGATTTTTAGGGGAGTTTAATCCAAACCGCCACCGTAGCGCAGAGGTTAGCTTGTCCGCCTATGACGCTGAACGCCAGGGTTCGAATCTTGACGAGACCATGCCATATGAAACTTCTCTCCAAAGAGGTGTCGCACTGCGGCACACCGTTCGGACTCGGCTATAAAAAGGAGGCCCCTTATCATTGAGCTTAAACTTGAATCGGACTGCACTCATTGATAGGTGAGAAGTTTGCCCCTGTTCCTTAGTGAAATGTTCATGGACAAAATTTGTATTTTGTAATCCAAATATAAACCCATTTGCAATCCACAAAGACCTACATCAATAAGAAGTATCTGTATAAAATTTCAAACGGATAATTTATTCGTTCTACTGCTGTCGTGATTTTGACAGACGGACGGGCGAACAGACATGCCTAGATCGAGTTTAAATGTCAAGACGACATTTAAACTCGATCTAGGCATTAATGGGGTCGCAGATCGATATTTATGGGGGTATCAAACGGAATGACTGGATTAGTATACGCCCATCCTACGGTAGTGTATATAAACATGGTATAAAAAATTAATAGGTGGAATATTCATTTAGTCATTCTGTTGGCAGCACATCGAAATATTAATTTCTGACCCTATAAAGTATTTTTATACCCACCACCAAAGGATGGGGGTATATTCATTTTGTCATTCCGTTTGCAACACATCGAAATATTTTGCTGAAATTCGGGACAGTGAGTTGTGTTAGACCCTTCGACATCCTTCGTCAATTTGGTTTCGATCGGTCCAGATTTGGATATAGCTGCCATATAGACCGATCCTCCGATTTAGGGTCTTAGGCCCATAAAAGCAACATTTATTATCCGATTTTGCTGAAATTTGGGACAGTGAGTTGTGTTAGGCCCTTCGACACCCTTCGCCAATTTGGTTCTGATCGGTTCAGATTTGGATATTGCTGCCATATAGACCGATCCTCCGATTTAGGGTCTTTGGCCCATAAAAGCAACATTTACTATCCGATTTTGCTGAAATTTGGGACAGTAAATTGTGTCAGGCCCTTTGATATCCCTCATCGATTTGGTGCAGATCGGACCAATTTTGGATTTAGCCGCCATATAGACCGATCTCTCGATTTCAGGTTTTGGGCCCATAAAATGCTCATTTATTGTCCGATGTCGCCGAAATTTGGATCAGTGAGTTAAGTTAAGCCCCTCGACATAATCCTGCAATATGGCACAGATCGGTTAAAATTTGGATATAGCTGTCATATAGACCGATCTCTCTATTTAAGTTTTTGGGCCCATAAAATGTGCATTTATTGTCCGATGTCGACGAAATTTGGGACAGTGAGTTGAGTTAGGCCCTTCGACATTTTTCTGAAACTTGGGCCAAATCAGTTCAGATTTGGATATAGCTGCCATATAGACCGATATATCGATTTAAAGTTTTGGCCACATAAAAAGCTCATTTATAATCCGATTTCAATGAAATTTGACACAGTCACCTATGTTAGGCTTTTCGAAATCCGTGTCGTATGTAGCTCAAAAGACCAATATTTTGTTATACACAATTGAACAATGACTTGTACTTTAAGTATTTGGTCCAAATCGGAACATATTTTGATATAACTGCTATAGGACAAAAGGTATACAATTTTCACCGGATTTTGATGAAAGGTGGTTTACGTATATTCCCAAGGTGGTGGGTATCCAAAGTTCGGCCTGGCCGAACTTACCGCCTTTTTACTTGTTTTACTTTAATTGGCTATGACAGAATATTTGTTCCACTAGCCGAACGTAGAATAGCGTTCCAGGCGCCTCGATCTTCTGCGCTCATTCTTAAATCTCTGACACCAAGTTTCGAGGTGTCTCCCACAACTTGATCTTTCCATCGGGCTTTTGGTCTTCCCGGTTTGCGTGTACCACCGTGTTTGTCTTCAAAAGACTTCTTTGCTGGAGCTTCTTCATCCATTCTGACAACATGACCTAGCCAACGCAACTGTTGTATTTTGATGCGTGTAACCATGCTATCGTCGTCATACAGCTCATACAGCTCGTGGTTCATACGTCGTCTATATTCTCCGTTAACACAAACTGGCCAATATATTTTACGAAGAATCTTTCTCTCAAATACTCCAAGCACTGCCTCATCTGGTTTCACAAGTACCCATGCTTCAGAACCATATAACAGCGCGGGTAGTATCAGTGTCTTGTAAAGTGTGCTCTTCGTCTGTCGAGAGATGACCTTGTTTCTAAACTGCTTACTTAGTCCAAAGCAGCATCTGTTTGCCAGTATTATTTCTTCGCTTTATCTCGAAACTGGTGTCATTCGTTTCGGTTACGGCGGTGCCGAGATAGATAAAGTCACTGACTGTCACAAAGTTGTGGCTCCCAACTTTCTCCATTTTCTTTATCTGCTCGGTTGTGCAAGGCTTTTTGGGAGTTGAAACCATCCATTACGTCTTATCTCCATTTACTGCCACACCCATTTTCACTGACTCTCTTTCGATTCTTTCTAGGCTGCAGTTACTACTTCCGGTGACCGACCAATGATATCGATATCGTCGGCATAGGCGACTAGCATGCGTTCTCTAGTGATTAGTGTGCCATATCTATTCACATCTGCATCTCGTATAATCTTCTCCAGCAGGATATTAAAGAGATCACACGATAGGCTGTCTCCTTGTCTGAGACCTCGTTTGGTATTAAATGGTTCGGAGATATTCTTTCCTATACTTACTGAGGAACGCGTATCAGCAAGTGTCATCCTGCAGAGTCTTATTAATTTTGCAGGGATACCAAACTAAGACATGGCTTGAAATACCTTTGAACGTAAAGGAGTATCGAGGGCGGCTTTGTAGTCAACGAAGAGATGGTAGGTGTTGATTTGTCCTTCTCGGGTCTTTTCCAGGATTTGGCGCAGTGTGAATATCTGCTCTAGGGTGGATTTACCAGGTCTAAAGCCGCATTGATAGGGCCCAATTATCTCATTGACTTCAGGTTTTAATCTTTCACACAGTACGCTCGAGAGTATCTTGTATGCGATGGGGAGGAGACTTATTCCTCTGTAGTTGGCACATTCCGTCTTGTCTCCTTTCTTGTGTACGGGACATAGTATGCTGAGGTTCCAATCATCGGGTATGCGTTCTTCTAGCCAGATTGAGCAGATAAGTTGATGCATACGCTTTATCAGCGTGTCGCCTCCGGTCTTAATTAGTTCAGAGGGTAACCCGTCGGCTCCTGCTGCCTTGTTGTTCTTTAGTCGGGTCACTGCTGCTTGGACCTCATTCTGACTAGGAGGTAAACATTCCATACCATCATCAAGGATTGGTTCTGCGGTATCCTCTTCGCCGCCAACATCGGACACTAGCAGTTGGGTAAAATGTTCTTTCCACATCCTCAGCATCTGTGTCAGTTACCAGATTTCGGCTTTTGTCTCTGCAGGAGGATGTGCCCTCACCAAAGCCATAGGTTTGGTGTTTAATTCTTTGGTAGAATTTCCGGACTTCACTCCTGTACATCTCAATTCCTTCACACTCACGTCTTTCCATTTCCTTTTTCTTTCTGCAGAATAGACGTTTCTCCTCTCTCCTTTTCTCCCGATACCTCTCCTTCATCTGGTGCGTTCCTACTGATTGCAGGGTTGCTCTATATGCCGAACTTGGCTTCAGTAGCATCTCGACACTTCTGGTCGTACCATGGGTTTCTTAGGGGGAGGCTTCCGGTACCCAAGTACGGATTTCGCGCCATTTTCAATGGAGTGGGCAATAGTTTGCTACTGCGCCATTATATCATCGGAACAAGGAGTGCTTTCATCAAGCAGTTGGATCAGTCGAGTGGAGTATGCAGCTGCCATTTGTTGTGTTTGCAGCTTTTCAATGTCCAGCCTCCGTGCAGTGTCAGATCGTATTTTCCTCGCCATGTACAAATGGGTGCGAACCTTTGGTAGAACAAGGTAACGATACGAATCGATATTCGCTCCACCGTTCGATCGTACATCTAATACGCTGGATGAATGTCTTCCATCTATCACAACGTGATCAATTTGGTTTCTTGTGTTTTGATCGGGTGACAGCCATATGGCTTCATATTTTTATGTTGAAATTCCGACCAACCACATACTAGGGTTTCGAGTTTGCGTGAACAGTCTTTGCTAATGGCACCTCGTAGTATGAAAAAGTTGAGGTTTGTTTTGGTATGAGGTTTTGTTGATTCGTTTGATTTGTTTATTTATGCGTGAGAGTTGGCACAGCATATTTCCGGTTGGAAAAATCACAAGCAAAATGTTAAATTTAAAGAAGCAAAAATACAATTAAACCACTAAAGATTTTTTAGTGCAAAATATGGAGTAATATGTTTATCCACGGATATCTAGATGGATATATAGTCGATGGTTATATGAACACACAGATTAATTACAATTAAAGTTTGTGCTCTTTGTTAACCCCACAAAATATTTTTTTTTTCAAGATTCAGTTTAAGTTAAATAATAATAGCGCTACGGAGGTCATACCGCAAAGGTTAGAATGTCCGCCTATGACTCTGAACGCCGGAGTTCGAATCCAGGTGAGACCATCAGAAAAAATTTTTAATGGTAGTTTTCCCCTCCTAATGCTGGCAACATTTAAGAGGTACTTTGCCATGTAAAACTTCTCTCCAAAGTGGTGTCGCAATGCGGCACGCTGTTCGGACTCGGCTATAAAAAGAAGGCCCCTTATCATTGAGCTTAAAACTTGAATCGGACTGCACTCATTGATATGTGAGAAGTTTTCCCCTCTTCCTTAGTGGAATGTTCATGGGCAAAATTTGCAATTTGCAAGTTAGAATAAAATCTTTGAGTGTTCCTTAATTCATAAACACTCCAGAAAAATGCGTAAATGCAATCCTGGCTGCAGGGTATATAAGATTAGATTCTACGCAACACAATGCCTTTAGAGATTTAAAGAAAAGAAATGCAGGAAAAAATGTTGTATTGAAACAAAGATTATATAGACTAGCCAATTGTCATCAATATTCAATAATAGAAGTTGACCAAAAAAAAAAAACTAAATAATGTCACATGCACCTGCAACAACATGAAATTTTACTTCCACAAACAAATTGAAGAAATCCAAAAACTAATATACAAAGACAAACAAGAGGGAAGCCAAAAGTATAAAAGACAACAAATATGTATTGATATGTGAATTTTGTGCAATAAATTGGTAGAAAAAGATGCAATATAAACGGAAACGGAAGTTACTACAAAATGGAATTTACTCACTCATACTTAAGACACAGAAGAGGGGTACTTAAACAAGCTGGCATGATACATGTTTCTATGTAGAATAATATACAAATATACAGGGTGGCTGATGAATATTGCTACAATGATGAATATTGCTACATTTTTTTTTCGGTGTATGGAATACATTTTTCTTTTATTCATGTTAAATTAAATTATTAAATTAATTATTAAATTATTATTAATTAAATTAATTAATTAATTAATTAAATTAATTATTAAATTATTATTATTAAATAGAAAAAAAGTTATTACATTTTTTTTTGGTAGCGGCTTTCATCAGCCACCCTGTACAATACTATCACATACTATCTTGGTATGCGGAGAATTTATTTCATTTGTTCTGTATGACTTCTGTTATGAATTTTAAATTGAATTTGTATGCTATAGTATGTATGTTATGAGTATGTATTTGAAGGCGCGCGAGAGAGAAGGGGAGCCTTAAAGAATAATATACAAATGCATAGAAGCATGGATGTCATTTCTTTTGCTATATGTCTTTGGTGCAGTCAGTCTAATAAACAGTAAATTCAAGGCAGCAGCTAAAAGTAAGTGAAAAAGAAAAGGAGGAACTTCATACGAACCATTGCTATATGCTCCCTTAGGTCCCTTTGCGTTCTGTTTTATTCGCTAAGAGTGGTCAATACTTCTCTTAGGAACATACAAACAAATTTTGCCCATGAACATTCCGCTAAGGAACAGGGGCAAAGTTCTCACATATCAATGAATGCAGTCCGATGCAAGTTTAAGCTCAATGATAAGGGGCCTCCTTGTTATAGATGAGTCTGAACGGAGTGCCGAAATGGGACACCTCTTTGGAGAGAAGTTTTACATGGCATAGTACCTCACATATGTTGCCAGCATTAGGAAAACCACCGCTGAAATGTTTTTTTTTTTGATGGTCTCACCAGGATTCGAACTTAGGCAATTAGCTTCATAGGCGGACATGATAACCTCTGCGCTACGGTGGCCTCCTTAGGAACATGGAAATAGAATTTTCGTTGATCAATGTCAAAAGGGGTTTTAAAGTTGAAAGTATGGTTGACCTGAATGACTTTGACTTGAATGGTTGACTTTGAATTGACTTGAATGAGGTCGAATGAATGACTTTGCTTCATAAATTCACATAGTGATTTCTTTATAACGCTTAAGCAGATGTCGGTGAAGAGTATTTGGAAGCGTTTTTTTATACCCTTCACCACCACTGTGGTACAGGGTAATATAAGTTTGAGCATTTGGTTGCAAAGCTTAGAAGGAGAAGAGCTAGACCCATTCATGAGTATACCGACTCAGAATCACTTTCTGATTCGATTTAGCCATGTCCGTCTGTCCGCCTGTGAGTGCATGTATTCTTGTAATCAAAGCGCAGCTCGTATTTGTTGTCCACTCATCACGAAATTTTGCACATATCACTTTTTTGGCCTAAGGACGAACGCTGTTGATTTTGATAAAAATCGGTTCAGATTTAGATATAGCTCCCATATATTTATTGCACTTAAATTGCCGTAGTAAGGACAATTTTCAACCGATCTTCACAAAATTTGGCACGAATTGTTTAGTTACCGATCTTAATATAACTGCTAGATTTCATCAATATCGGTTCAGATTTAGATATAGCTCCCATGTATATGTATGTATCTATATCGCTCGATTTGCACTTTAATGGCCGTAGTAGCTAAAATTTTCAAGCGATCTGCAAAAAATTTAACTTGGATTGTTTTGCTACTGATTTTAACATATCTGCAAAATTTCATCAAAATCTTTGCAAATTTAGATATAGCTCCCATATATACATATCGTTTAAAATCGTTTAAAAATTTTAGATACTACAGCCATTATAGTGAAAATCGGGCGATATATATATATATATATATATATATATATATATATATATATATATATATATATATATATATATATATATATATATATATATATATATATATATATATATATATATAGTAGTAGCTAAAATTTTCAAGCGATCTGCAAAAAATTTAACTTGGATTGTTTTGCTACTGATTTTAACATATCTGCAAAATTTCATCAAAATCTTTGCAAATTTAGGTATAGCTCCCATATATATTTATCGCCGGATTTGCATTTATGTGACAGTAGTGACAACAATTTTCAAACGATCTGTTCGAAAAAAACTCTGTTCAGATTTAGATAAAGCTCTCTATAAATAAATATTTATTGCCCGACTATTTTATGAACTGACACTGTGGCGTATAAGTTATGTCAGATTTAATACAAATGCTCATACGCATCGTAGGACATTTTTATACCCACCACCGAAGAATGGGGGTATATTCATTTTGTTAATCCGTTTGCATCACATAGAAATATCCATTTCCGACCCTGTAAAGTATATATATTCTTGACCAGCGTAAAAATCGAACACGATCCAGGCATGTCCTTCCTTCTGTCCGTCCGTCTCTCCGTCTATTAATCTGTCCGTCTGTCTGTTGAAATCACGCTACAGACTTCAATAGAGATATTAAGCTGAAACTTTGCACAGATTCTTCTTTTTTTTTTTTGGATAAGCGGGTCAAGTAAGAAGATGGGCTATATCAGACAATATCTTCATATAGCCCCCATGTAGACCGATCGGCCGATTTAGGGTCATAGGGTCATAAAAGCCACATATATTAGCCGATTATGCTGAAATTTGGGACTGCGAGTTGTGTTGAACCCTTCGATATCCTTCTTGAATTTGGCCCAGATCGGTCCAGATTTGGATGTAGTTGTAATATAGACTGATCCGCTGATTTAGGGTCTTAGACCTATAAAAGTCACATTTATTATCCGATTTTGATAAAATTTGGGACAGTGAGTTGTGTTGGGCCCTTTGACATTCTTCTTCAATTTGGCCCTGATCGATCCAGATTTGGATATAGCTGCTATTAGACCGATCTTTCGATTTATGGTCTTGCGCCCATAAAAGGCGCATTTATTGTCCCAATTTTGACAAATTTTGTGACAGTGAGTTGTGTTAGGCCCTA
>NC_081554.1:36172714-36195214 GCF_963082655.1 Stomoxys calcitrans | reverse complement strand
GTCTTAGAATCCATGAAGTTTATAAATTCTTGATCGTCATGATATTTTAAATCGATCGAGCCATGTCCGTCCGTCCGTCTGTTCATCGAAAAGACGAAAGAAGGAGCAAAGCTAGGCGCTTGCAAGTTTGCACAACAATTTCTTATTAGTGTAAGTTCGGATTGTAAATAGCCCATATGGGTCCATGCTGTGATATAGCTGCCATATAAAATGATCTTCAATAAATGCGCCTTATATGAGCCCAAAACCTTGAATCGAAAGACCGGTTTATATGGCAGCTATATCCAAATCTGGATTGATCTGAGCCAAATAAAAGAAGGATGTCGTGGGGTTTAATAAAACTCAAAGTCCCAAATTTCAGCAAAATTGGATAATAAATGTGAATTTTATGGGCCTAAGACCCCAAATCAGCGGATCGGTCTATATGTGGCTATATCAAGATATAGTCCGACATAGCATTTCTTCGAACTTAACCTGCTTATGGAAAAAAACAAGTAAAAAGGCGTTAAGTTCGGCCGGTCTGAACTATCGATACCCATCATCTCGCGTATATATGTAAGCCCCCTTTCATCAAAATCCGGTGAAAAATGCATACTTTATGCCCCAGCTATATCGAAATATGTCCCAATATGGACTAAATACTTATAAGTACAAGTAATTGTTCAATTGTGTATAACAAAATATTGATCTTTTTAGTAGCTATATCTAAAAATAATCTGATCTGGACCATATACGACACGGATGTCGAAACGCCTAACATAAGTCACTATGTCAAATTTCAGTTATATCGGATTATAAATGTGCCTTTTATGGGGCCAAGACTTTAAGTCGAGATATCGGTCTATATGGTAGCTATATCCAAATCTGGACTGATTTGGCCCAAGTTACAGAAAACTGCCAGTGAACCTAACACAATTCACTGTCCCAAATATCGGCGAAATCGGACAATAAATGCGCCTTTTATGGGCCCAAAACCTTAAACCGTGAGATCGGTCTATATTCAAATCTGATCCGATCTGGGGCAAATTAAAGAAAGATGTCGAGTGACCTAGCACAACTCACTGTCCCAAATTTCAGCAATCGGATAATAAATGCGCCTGTTGTGGGCCTAAGACCCACAATCGGCGGATCGGTCTATATGGCAGATATATTCAAATCTTGACTGATATGGGCCAAATTGAAGAAGAATATCGAGTGGCCTAACACAACTCACTGTCCCAAATTACGGCGACATCGGACAAGAAATGCGTCTTCAAGGGGCCCAAAACTTTAAATCGACAGATCGGTCTATATGGCAGCCATATCCAAATCCGGACAGATTTGATCTAAGATACCTTTATTTGAACCCCATATTGCGATGGTTAGTAAAAAATTGCTGTTTGTGGTGTATTTTGGGAAAGGGGTAGACCCCCCGAAAATGGTCCCGATAGTGGGTATCAATTCTTGATCTACCGCCCAATACCTTTCATTTGAGCTCCACATTGACATGGTCGGTAAATATGGTCGGTTGGGATTGTAAATGGGCTATATCGGTCCACGTTTTGTTTGATATAGCTGTCATATAAACCGATCTGGGATCTTGACTTCTTGAGCCGCTAGAGGGCTCAATTCTTGTCCAATTTGGTTGAAATTTAGCACGAAGTGTTTTGTTATGACTTTGAATAACTGTGCTGAGAATGTTCACATCGGTCCATAATCTGAAATAGCTGCCATATAAACCGAGCTGGGGTCATGAATTCTTGAGCCTCCACAGGGAGCAATTCCTATCCAATTTGTCTGAAATATTGCACGACGTGTTTTGTTATGACTTCCAACAACTGTATTAAGAATGGTTCAAATCGGTCCATAAACTGATATAGCTGCGATATAAACTGATCTGGGGTCTTGACTTCTTGAGTCTCTAGAGGACGCAAATATTATCCGATTTGGCTGAAATTTTGCATGAGGTGTTTTGTTATGACTTTCACCAACTGTGCTAAGAATAGTTCAAATCGGTCCATAACCTGATATAGCTGCCATATGAAGCGATCTGGGGTATTGACTTCTTGAGCCTCTAGAGGGCGCAATTTGTAGAACGACTTATCTTATGACCTTTAACATACGTATCAAAAATGGCATGAATCGGTTTATAGCCTAATGCAGCTCCCCTATAAACCGATCTCCCTATTTTACTTCTTCAGCCCCCAAAGTGCGCAATTCTTACAATATTTGGCAAAAATTTTACACAATGACTTCTACCATGGTCTCCAATATTCAGTTCAATTACGTTCCGAAATGAACCAATAACAATGGTGTAGGCGATTGTTGCAGCTTATGAGAGGAAATAAAGTAACCATATGCTACTCTGCATATTAGAATCGATGTGTATTACTGCCTTCTTTGATAGACACCAACATTACATAAAAAATCGTTAGTAGTGGATATGCATGTTTCGGCCTGACCGAATTCGCCTCCATATTTTTCTATCCTTCCTTCCCATGTTGGTGGTACTTCCAGTTCCTTCTTGTCAATTTGTGTTTATTGCTGTTACCATTGCACTGATACAGTGTGAGCTGTTGGCAATGTGCATTCAACTGATATTGTCAATGTGCTATTCGTCCGCACTCATGCTGTCTCTGTGCAGGATACCGGCAAACTTCCTGCTTAGTTTTTTGCGTTCTTATCTTGCGAACACTCCTTTGTCATACACTTGAGTTGATAGCTTCATCAAAATGATGTAAAAAACAAATAATATTCTCTACAGCTTCATGATAAACAAGTGTTTGGACAAATACATCTAAGCACGATGTTTAATATTATAAAAGTGATAAATTGAACAAGAAACCGGTTAAATTAATATGTCCTTAGGTTCTAATGCAAATCGATCTCGTATTATGTTTTTATACTTTGATTCCAGTAATTTTTTTAAGTTTATGAATTACACAATTAATTGCAATAAGCAAAAATGCTAGATCGGAACCATATTTAGCGCAGTTATTGGAAGTCATAACAAAACACGCCATGCAAATATTCAGCCAAACCAGATAAGTATTGCGCACTCTAGAGGCTCAAGAAAGCAATAACTAAGATCAGTTCATATGGCAGCTATATCAGGTAATGCACCGATTTGAGCTGTACTAAGCACACTTGTTGAAAGTCGTATCAAAATACATCATGCTAAATTTCAGTCAAATTGGATAAGAATTCTGCCTTCTAGTGGCTCAAGAAGTCAAGATCCTAGATCGCTTTGTATGACAGCTTTAACACGTTATAAACCTATTTGAGCTGTACTAATCATAGTTGTTGAAAGTCATAAAAAAGCACGTCATGCTAAATTTCAGTCAAATTGAATAAGAATTCCGCCCTCTGGTGGCTCAAGAAGTCAAGATCCTAGATCGGTTTGTATGACAGCTATACCATGTTATAGACCGATTGGAGCCATACTTGGCACAGTTGTTGGAAGTAGTAATAAAACACTTCATTTAAAATTTCAGCAAAATTAGATAAAGATTGCGCCCACTAGTGGCTCAAGAAGTCAATATCGATTTACATGGCTATATCAAAACATGGACCGATATGGGCCATTTACAATCCCAAATGAACTACACTAATAAAAAGTATTTAAATTTGCGGCCAATTGACCGGTCCCGAACGTAGAATAAAATGTTCAACGAAATTGCCTCTCAATAAGTCCATGGTTACGTAACAGGCAGAGGGTACTGTGGCATGTGGCACCGTCTTGTTGAAACCACATGTCATGCAAATCAAGCTCTTGCATTTTGGGCAAAAAATAGTTGGATATCATCTCATGGTAGCGCTCACCATTCACAGCTACGTTACGATTCGCATCATCTTTGAAGAAGTGCGGTCCAATGATGCCGCCTGCCCATAATAAGCTCTTGCTTCCGACTGATATTCACTCCAAAATCGAGCTTCGTCGTAATAAAGAAGAAGCGCGCGATGAATCTTCTGAACAGAACAGGCATTTTGTCTACTGTCCGTCTGTCCGTCCATCTGTCCGTCCGTCTGTCCGTCCGTCTGTCCGTCCGTCCGTCTGTCCGTCCATCTGTTCGTTCGTCTGTCCGTTCGTTCGTCTGTCCGTTCGTCTGTCCGTTCGTCTGTCCGTCCGTCTGTCCTTCCGTCTGTCTTTCTGTCTGTCTGTCCGTCCTTTTATCCATCTGTCTGTCCATGCTTTTCTATAATCAAGGTACAGGTCTCATTTGTTGACTGACTACCATAAAATTTTGCATGTGCCATTTGTATTGACCCAAGGAAGCGCACTCTGGACGAAAAAGGTGTAAAAGTGGACGCATATGTTGATGACGTGGGTACTGCGGTTAGGGGAAAGTTTCCCACCACACTTGGGGATATATTTCAGAAAGCTCTACATGCAACAGCTAAGTGGGGTATCAAAGGTGGTTTGGGCGTAAATCCGTGCAAGATAGAAGTAGTTTTTTTCAGTAGGAGATATAAGTTTCCTACAGTGACACCTGTCTCCTTGGGAGTGCAAAATACCTGAGTATTTTGCTGGCCTGGAAATTGGACTTCAAATCAAACACATTGGAAAGGGAAAGAAATTCGACTTTTGCACTATACAACTGCAAGAGAGCCATTGGCAAAAGTTGGGGGTTTAGGCCCCGCGTCATGCACGGGGTATATACTGCAGTTGTCAGACCCATAATGCTATATGGTGTTGTGGTCTGGTGGACGGCGCTTCAAAAGTCCACCTACTGTTCAATAGTAAGCCGGATCTAAAGGATGGCTTGTTTGTGCATCACAGCCGCACTGAAGACGACTCCATCTGGTGCACTGAATTTAATGCTACATCTAATGCCCCTGGACATTGTGGCTAGACAAATTGCTGCGACCATAGCCATGATGTTAAGGGAGATTTTTCTTTGTTCATGTGGCGGCTACACTGTGTTATCCTTGATACAATGTCTGATGTTCCAGACAGTGTATATAAAATCACTGGAAAACGTATTTCTGAACGCAAAAACCGTCCTCGACTGTTGCAGATCTCTCAACAAGATGGGTGAACAGTTCAACCTATCAACCTATTCTGGGTGCCGCGCAACATAGATATTCCAGGGAATTGTGTAGGGGACCAGCTTTCGAGACTAGGAACTACCTAATACATTCCAGGGACACTGGAATCTGTGGGTATGCCTCTGGCGACATGTAGGCTAAGTTTTCAGAACCAGGCCCGAAGGACAACGAATGATAGATGGTCACAAAGAGGGGACTTTGTGGCCTAATCTAGACTTGAAAAGGTCTATCGCTTTGCTGTCTCTGGATAGAACAGACGTCTCAGTCATTGTGTCCGTCATGACAGGCCAGTAACGACTTTTACAGAAGCTGTGAGGACATCACAGACGAAGAGACTATAGAATTCCTTCTGTATATGTATCCCGCTCTGGCAGACAGAAGGAGTTCCACTTAAGGTTTTCATTTCCTTGAGAACTCCTTTGCTTTAGCGGATGTGAACTTTGGCAAGTTGTTGGGCTTTCTAAAGCGCAACTTTTTAAAGTACTTTTGATAGAAAGTTCTGTACTACTATTCCTGATAGAACCGATTGGCACGATTGGCACTACGATATCCCCCGCTTTGCTGTCTCTGGCTAGAACAGACGTCTCAGTCATTGTGTCCGTCATGACAGGTCACTGTTTAATCGGAAAACATGCTGACAGACTGAATTTCGCCAGTAATGACTTTTGCAGAAGCTGTGAGGACATCGAAGTATGTGTCCAGCTCTGGCAGTCAGAAGGGGTACCACTTTAGTCTCTCATTTCTTTGAGAACCTGTGTGTTTTAGCGGATGTGAACGTTCGCAAGTTGTTGGGCTTTTGAAAGCTATCTGTAGGGTTCAACAATAGGAACTAGAAGGCATCTTCCTTCTTCTGTTCCTGTGGTATCACAATGGACGAAAACGTCTAAGTGAGTCTGATGGGGGACCGCCATTTTATCTTAACCTCATATTACCTAAGCCACAATCTACGTTCTTCATTTGACTCAACATATGTGAATAATTTCATCAAAATTAGTCTAGATTTAGATTTAGCTTCCATATATATCTTTCCTCCGATATGGGTTTATAACAATGCAGTAGGTATAAACTTGGTCCGATATATAAAATTTTGCATGATAAGTTTTATTTAACGTTCAATACGTCTGCAAAATTTTATTAAAATATTTTTAAGTTTAGATATATTTAGCTTCCATATAAAACTTGAATCCAATATGGCCTTTACAACATTTGTATGGGTTTCTTTATTAGAAGTCCTTATTTCAATAGATATACAAAATAAGTCTGTCAAAGATTCCAGGTACTAAAGTTAGTATGTATGTAGACTCGATGTGGTAGAGTATTATGTAGGCCCCGCCCGACTTTTGTCTTTCTTAACTGGTTTCTTACTATTTTGTTGAGTATAATTAAACCCACCACCAAAGGATGGAGTATATTCATTTTGTCATTCCGTTTGCAACACATCGAAATATCCCTTTCCCACCCTATAAAGTATATTCTTGATCAGCGTAAAAATCTAAGACGATCTAGACATGTCCGTAAGTCTGTCTGTTGAAATCACGCCACAGTCTTCAAAATAGAGATATTGAGCTGAAACTTGGCACAGATTCTTTTTTTTGTCCATAAGCATGTGAAGTTCGAAGATGGGCTATATCGGACTATATCTTGATATAGTCCCCATATAGACCGATCGGCCGATTTAGGGTCTCAGGCCCATAAAAGCCACATTTATTATCCGATTCTGCTGAAATTTGGGACAGTAAGTTGTGTTAGGTCCCTCGACATCTTTCGACATGCTTCGACAATTTGGCCCAGATCGGTCCATATTTGGATATAGCTGCCATATAGACCGATCCCCCGATTTAAGTTCTTAGGCACATAAAAGCCATTTTTATTATTTGATTTTGCTGAAATTTCGGACAGTGAGTTGTGTTTGGCCCTTCGACAATTTTCGTTAATATGGCCCGGATTGGTCCAGATTTGGATATAGCTGCCATATAGACCGATCTCTCGATTTAAGGTTTTGGGTCCATAAAAGCCACATTTATTATCTGATTTTGCTGAAATTTCGGACGGTGAGTTGTGTTAGGCCCTTCGACATTGTTCGTTAATTTGGCCCGGATTGGCCCAGATTTGGATATAGCTGCCATATAGAACGATCTCTCGAGTTAAGGTTTTGGGCCCATAAGAGGCGCATTTATTGTCCGATGTCGTCGACATTTGAGACAATGAGTAAAGTTACGCCCATCGACATCCTTGTGCAATATGGCACAGATCGGTCGATATTTGGATATAGCTGCCATATAGACCGATCCCACGATTTAGGGTTTTGAGCACATAAAAAGCGCATTTGTTGTCCGATGTCGCCGAAATTTGGGACAGTGAGTTGTGTTAGGATCTTCTCCATTCTTCTTTAATTTGGCACATATCGGTCCAGATTTGAATATAGCTGCCATATAGACCGATCTCTAGTTTTAAGGTTTTGGGCCAATAAAACAGTGAGAGTTGGGCTTTTCGACATTCTTCTTCAATTTGGCTTAGATTGGTCCAGATTTTGATATAGCTGCCATATAGACCGATCTCTCGTTTTGAGGTTTTGAAGCCATAAAAGGCGCATTTATTGTCCGATGTTGCCAAAATTTGGGACAGAGAGTTAAGTTTAGCCCCTCCACATGTTTCGGCAATTTGGTCTAGATCGATCAAGATATGCATATGGCTGCCATTCAGACCGATATCTCGATTTAAAGTCTTGTCCCCATAAAAGGCACATTTATAATCCGAAATTTGGCTGAAATTTGACACAGTGACTTATGTTAGGCTTTTCGACATCCATATCGTATATGGTTCAAATTGGTTTATTTTTAGATATAGCTACTAATAAAAATTTTTTTTGTTATACACAATTGAACAATGACTTGTACCTATTAGTATTTTGGCCAAATAGGAACATATTTCGTTATAACTCCTATGGGACTAAGCTATGCAATTTTCACCGGATTTTGATGAAAGGTGGTTTACATATGTACCCGAGGTGGTGGGTATCCAAAGTGCGGCCCGGCCGAACCTCCCCTCTCCCTTACCCCAAAAGAACTACCCAAAAATAAAAGTGGACCGATCGAGATGATATGGGACTCAAATGAAAGGTATTTAGGAGTAGAGCATGAATTTCATATTAAAAATGGAGTTTAAATAACTGGGGGCCGCCCCAACCCCAAAACCTTCTAAAATAGGTTTTTTTTGGACGATCACGTCAATATGGGACTCAAATGAAAGATATTCGAAAGTAGATTACGAATATAGTCAGAAAAAACGAATAGGCTTTATAATTTGTTGATACTGAAAGAGGGCGGATCCTCCCCCGTTACCGTATTGAAGAGTAGGATACGAATATGGTATTAAAAATTGTGTCCGAGTACTCAGGAAGTCGCCCTAACCCCAAAACTTCTAAAAACAGACAAATTGATCGTCCATATCAATACGGGGCTTAAATGAAAGGTATTCGGGAGTAGTTTACGAATCTGGCATACAAAATTAGATCGAAGTGTAGGGGGTCATCCCACCCCCCAAAAACACTCCAAATGGGCATATGACCTACCATGACTATATGAGAATCGGTTTGTTTGTCTGTTCCATAAAATCAAAAAAAAGGAAACATTGGTAATATGATTATTTGATATCGAATGGTGGCTGACCCTCCCCTTTACACCAAAATCGTCACCAAAACCAAAAGTGGATTGATAGGCACAATATGTGTATCAAATGAAAGGTATTGGAGATTAGAAAATGAATATCATATTAAATTTTTGGGTCGAAATACCCAGCGAATAGCCCCAACACTCCTCTAAATAGATATATTCGACATTCCTATCAATATGGGACTCAAATGAAAAGTATTCGGCAGTAGATTACAAATACGACATACAAAATTAGGTCCAAGTAATGGAAGGTCGCCCCATGACAATTGACAATTAAGCCCATGATAATATTGGGCTCAAAGTAAAGGAATTTGGGAGTGGAAACGAATTTGATATCCATATTTGAGTCGAAATGTTTCTTCTAAAAAGCACATCTCATTACTCTGATTTCAAAAATACCAGGTCTCGGAGATTGGTAATGTGATTCTATCGAAATATTTTGCAGACTCTGAGGTCCACCCCACCGTCAAACACAACTTATTTACCGGTCATGCCATAATGGGACTCATATGAAATGTTTCTGAAAATACAGCACGATTCTTATATTCATATTCATGGCCAAGTGACCAACCCCGAAATACCCCCTAAACCCCAAATAGTTACCAATACGGTAATATGGGACTCCAAAGAAAGGCATTTGGGAGTAGAGTAAAAATTTGCTCAGGAACCGAGCAGGGGCAAACTTCTCACACAAAGATAAAGGACCTTTTTTTATAGCCTAGTCTAAACGGCGTGCCACAGTGCGACACCTCTTTGAGGAGAATTTTTTTCATGACCATGCATGACATGGTACGGCTCTTTAAATTTTTTCCGAAGTTTTCGCCAGGATTCGAACGCAGGCGTTCAGTGTCATAAGCAGACTTAGGCTACAGTAACACGAATTCGATATCCACATTCAGAGCGAAGTGTCCCCTCCCTAAAAAACATATTAGAGAGTTAAAGAAGGCGCAGGGTATGTTATCTAATATCAACCCATCGACAACTTTGACTAAAGTAAAAAGTGGCTGTGGCAGCTCTACTTGTATCCCACACTCTTTTGTTCTCTTTGGCTTACATCAACAACTGATATTTGAATATATGGTAAAAGTTGGGCATGTTGCTGAAAAGTATTCGAGTTGTTTATCAAAGATGCCACCATAATGTGTTGTTCGTAAAACAGTTGATGTGGCAATGTGTCTCCGCAGATGGTTTATACTCTGCAGGCACATGTGGTGGTTGTGTTTCAGTGGGTGTTTGTGCAACTGGGTTTATGCGACTATTCATTCACATGCTTGCAAGTAGACTTAAATATATTTGTGCACAAGAGTGGTTGCCGGTTTTTCATCAACTGCTCTTCGCAACTTGGAACAACATTTACACGCCGGCAACTGTTGCTTTTTGCTACTTCTGCCTTTGTTATTTTTACTTGGTTTTGTGAAACAGCAGTGACATCAGTAGCATTAACATCATCAACAGCAGCAACATCATCAGATGTGTTGTAGATACGCCACTGTGCCGGCAAGATTGTCATTCAGCTTAAATTTAACGTGAAATTGAAAAATGTTTAGCTGGCACCATGTGTCTTCTACTTTCCATGTAAATACTTTGCTATTTTTGTTGCTTCTTTTTAAATTTTTTACTTTTACTCTTGTCGTTTGTCTTGTCTTTCCTTGTTGTTTAGCTGTCACATTTTATAATGATAAGGAGATGCAGTCAGCAGCTAAGACCCCATTCCATGGGATGGCTTCCTTACTAAAAGGAAGATTTCCTTCAACTTGCATTTTGTAGATGCTGTGGAAATTCGAGACCCAGATAAGATACAAATTGAAATTAACGTCCCCTGCTATGCTCTTTCGAAACACATTGGAAACATACTAAAAACTATAATTTCGACGGAATACAATGTTAAAAACTCTCTAGAACTGAAACAACAACTCGGATCTATCACTTTGGATAAAGATGACATTATCGTCTCCTTCGACGTGGTATCGTTATTTACTAACATACCGATATATCTAGCCATTAAGAAAATTATGGATAAATGGGATACACTTCGGGTTAATACCACCATTCCAAGACAGACATTCCTCAAAATTCTCAATTTCTGCCTGAAAGATAACAATTACTTCACGTATGCTGGAAAACTTTACCAACAAACTTATGGTATGCCAATGGGGAACCCACTCTCACCAACGATTGCGGATATTGTACTTGACACCCTTTTGGACGACGTAATGGACGAACTGCAGAGTATGAACATAACGGTAAAATTTATAGTGAAGTATGTAGACGACCTGTTCGCGGTGATAAACAAAAAAGATGAAACAACGATAATGAAATTAATGAACGCGTATCACAACAAATTAAAATTTACGATAGAAAAGGAAACTCGTGCAGAGTTACCGTTCCTGGATATGAAGATAATAAGAAATGGAAATACGTTAATAACAAACTGGTACGCGAAACCAACAGCATCGGGAAGAATGATTAATTATAACTCTACGCAACCACACAGCACGAAAATTAATACGGCCAAGAACTTCATCCACAAAGTTCTACTGTTAAGCGATGAACGTTTCAAAGCAGACAACATAAATAAAATACAACAAATTTTAAAACAGAACAATTATCCAATGGCATTAATAAATAATTTAATTCGCGACGTCACCAACGGATCCAAACGACCCCATGAAGAAAAAGCATCAACGACGAAAAAAAAATTTTACAGTGTACCGTACATCCCTAAGCTTACCGACCGCGCATCTTTGGGAAATATCATACTTGACGAAAACTCAACAACAGCATATAAATCAAACAAAACTCTAAACCAAATATTCAGGAAAAAAGGAACAACAACCAAAACAGACAAACTCAAACTAAGCAACGTCGTATACGAAATTACGTGTGATGGAGATCAACAAGAAAAATGCAACAAAAAATATGTGGGAACCACCAGACGCACACTAGGCACTAGGTTGGCTGAGCACGAAGCCGACATAAGAAAAGGGAGACAATCGACAGCACTAGCACAACATATAAAAGAGAGCGGACATGCGGCAAACTTTAAGACAGTAAGAGTACTTGACAGAGAGAAAATAGAGAACAAGCGATACACATTAGAGAGCCTACGGATTCAACAAATACTTAAAGAGTCGATAAACACCAAAGAAGACAAAGACAACACTAAGCTGCAGTATTCCATTGCAATAACTTGAAAACGACTGTTCTGTGATATTAGTAATAAGTTTAGACTTTATATACTTCCCTCAAAGTGCAATTATTTATATTATTATATTTTCTGTGTCGTGGTGTCCAGTTTTTATAGTAATATAAGTAATTCAACGAAGATGTAAAATTAATCGTAAGTCTAAATGGAAAAACTAAGCAATACAAAACATATACTTTATACAAGAATACTTTAAACAGGAACTTCAATAAACTCTGTCCTGATGAAGTTGGAAAAATAACCAACGAAACGTCGAGAGAAAAAATGAAAACGATTTGTTTTATTTAAAAAAATCCTCAACCTGACCAAAAAAGCCCATCAACAAAACAAAAAAACATTAAATATTCACATTGGTCATCAAAAACACAAAAACAAAATGAAATTAGAATAATAAGAATCTATTTAAGATAATGTCGTAAATGAAATTAAGCTATATCAGCTAATGAATTATGCTATTTTATGAAAGTAGTCTGTAAAGGAGAGCTAACAATGATGGTAATATTCATACTGGTATAAGAAAATGTTCTTCTTTTAAATTAAACTTATAATGCTGGGCTTTGTTTGTTAGCATGTACACCAAAAATGCTAAACGAGTGTGTTTGAATCCTGTTGAGAACATACGAAACATTTTCTCCTAATGCTACCATGTCAATGGCATAGCGGTTTGTAAAAACTTCTCCCCGAGAGATGTCGCCCTGCAGCACAATATTTCGACTGTGTTATAAAAAGGAGCCACGGAAACGTGGCTGAATCAATCAACACCTAATCCGTTTATTGATCTTTCAGGATATAGCGTGCATAGAGCTGATAGATTACGTCGTGGGGGCGGCACCGCTCTGTATGTGAGAAACTACCTGAATACTCAGTTATGTACAAAGTCTAACCCAGGTGGCCCAATTGAGTATGTGTTTGTTGAGGTGCCTGCTGCCGATACTAAGCTCCTAGTGGGGTGCGTTTATAGACCGAACAACCGTACGGATACGCGAGATTTTTTCTCTGTCCTTTAACCTCTCTCTCTCTCTTGCTTACTCAGACATTGTGGTTGCTGGGGACTTCAACTCTAACGTTTTACAGGACACGGGCTTGACGTTTGAAATGTCTTCCTTGGGGCTTTTGCCAGTCAATTCAACAATTCCCACGCATTTTTCCGCATCCTCCAACACGCTTCTCGATCTGTACTTTGTTAGTGACACTTCTAAAGTCCTACTATACGACCAACTGTCAGCCTCATGTTTTTCGAACCATGACTTGATCTTTTTATGTTATGAATTTGAGCTCACCAGGACTAGGGAAACTTACTCATATAGAGACTTTGCCCGTCTCGACCATGATTTTTTTGCTTTTGAGTGCTGTGCTGGAAACTATCGATGAACAAACTGACTTTCTACAGAGGAATATCCGTGACCTACAGGAACTTACGGTTCCACTCAAGACTAGAGAAGTGTCCTCCAGATCGAAACCGTGGTTCTCCCGGGATATTCGTACGGCTATTCACGTGAGGAATATGTCGCATCGCAGGTGGAGACGTTTCAGGACGCCTGAGTTACATGATGCCTTTCGCTCAGCAAGAGACCATGTCAATAAGTTGATTAAGATAGGTTATTCGAGACATAGGAATTGGGAAAGATACTAATAGATGTTCAACAAACTTGGACATCAATGGGCTTAACGATGCCTTTGTTAATGTCCCACAGATCCCAGTTGATGCCAATTTCTATGGCTTCAATATCTCCCCCTCCCTCGATGACGACTCTGGTTTTGGCTTCAGCTGTATTGGTCCCACCGATGCCCTTGAATGTGTCGCGACTGTAAAGTCTAACGCTGTCGGATCTTACGGCATTGATCTTAGATTTGTAAGACTTTCGCTCCCCCTTATTATTCCTCATGTAACCTATGTTTTCAATAGGATTTTTACCACGAGTTACTTTCCATTAGCATGGAAACATGCCAAGGTCTGGCCACTGCCTAACAACTCCAAGGAATATAGACCAATTGCGATTCTTTGTTACTTGCCAAAGGTCTTTGAGAAATTGCTGTATTTGCAAATGTCGTCTTTTGTCAACGAGAACTCTTTGTTATACAGAGTGGCTGATGAAAGCCGCTACCAAAAAAAAATGTAATAACTTTTTTTCTATTTAATAATAATAATTTAATAATTAATTTAATTAATTAATTAATTAATTTAATTAATAATAATTTAATAATTAATTTAATAATTTAATTTAACATGAATAAAAGAAAAATGTATTCCATACACCGAAAAAAAAATGTAGCAATATTCATCATTGTAGCAATATTCATCAGCCACCCTGTATGTGAGACACACCACAGACACTAACCACAGCTGCGTAACTGCCTTGGCAGAGGTCACTGAGAGGATCAGGGTCAATTTGGAGAATGACAAGATAAATTTCCTTGTTCTTCTTGACCATTCTAAGGCATTTGACACTGTGGATCATTCCTTGTTATGTGATAAGATGAGACATCTTTACAATTTTTCTTCTACGTCCGTTCGTCTTATTTTGTCATACCTGTCACACTGCACTCAGTCCGCCAGTTATAAGTCTTCTGTATCGGCAAATCTGCCTTTTTTTTAAAAGGTGTTCCTCAGGGATCAATTCTGGGTCCTCTTCTCTTTTCATTGTACAGTAATGACTAGGCGAGTCAATTGTCTTATTGTGAGGTACATATGTACGCTGACGATGTACAGATATATTGGGTAGCCCAAAAAGTAATTGCGGATTTTTTAAGAGAAAGTAAATGCATTTTTAATAAAGCTTAGAATAAACTTTAATCAAAAATACTTTTTTTACACTTTTTTTCTAAAGCAAGCTAAAAGTAACAGCTGATAACTGACAGAAGAAAGAATGCAATTACAGAGTCACAAGCTGTGAAAAAATTTGTCAACGCCGACTTTATGAAGAATCCGCAATTACTTTTTGGGCAACCCAATATATATATCGGCAGTCCGAGGGATGAGATTGCTGAAAACATACGTCTGCTTAATCATGATCTGTCAAGAGTCAGCACATGGGCGAAAGCCAATAGCCTGTGTCTCAACCCTGTAAAGTCCAAGTGTGTTGTTATCAGAAACAGGCTGTCTCGTTTTTCATGTGATGTCGATATATTCTTTAACGACTTTAGTTTGGAAATCGTTCCTCATGCAAGGAACTTGGCCGTGGTTATTAACAGCACTCTGACAAGGAGTGATCATATCGACTCTGTCGTTGGTCAGGGATATTCAAAATTGCGTGCTCTCTGCGCCACTCAGTCGGTTACTCCGCTGGGGGTTAGGTCTCTCTTGGCAAAGACTTATCTTGTTCCTGGCATTCTCTACGGCTGTGAGTTGTTTGCTAATTGCGACTCGGTAAGTAGACGTAAGCTAAACACCTTTTTTAATAGCGTTTCTCGTTATGTATTTGGCTGGAGACGGCACGACTCCATCCACGAATACTCATTATCCCTGTATGGCGTTTCCTTACACCACTTGTTGTACCTGAGATCGCTTTCTTTCCTGCATAAACTGCACGCTACACGCAGGCACCACAATATCTGTATGGATTTATTGATTTCGCAAGATCTATTAGAGGTAAAAAAAATCATTCCCAAAATTTATCGGAGGCTTGTTTCTGAATGGCATATGTTCATATTCGCTGATATATAAACCAATCTGGGGTCTTGACTTCTTGAGCCACTAGAGGGCGCAATTATCATCCGATTTCGCTGAAATGAGGTCTTTTGTTATAACTTCTAACAACTGTATTAAGAAAGATTAAAATCGGTCCATAACCTGATATAGCTGCCATATAAACCGATCTGGGATTTTGACTTTTTGAACCTCTAGAGGACGCAATTATTATCCGATTTGGCTGAAATTTTGCATGAGGTGTTTTATTATGACTTCCAACAACTGTGCTAAGAATAGTTCAAATCGGTCCATAACCTGATATAGCTGCCATATAAATCGATCTGGGGTCTTGAATTCTTCAGCCTCCAGAGGACGCAATTCTCATACGATTGGAATGAGATTTCGCACGACGTGTTTTGTTATGATATCCAACAACTGTGCCAAGTATGGTTCAAATCGGTCTATTACCTGATATGGCTGTCATATAAACCGATTTTGAGTTTTGACTTCTTGAGCCTCTAGAGGGCGCAATTCTTATCCGATTTTAATGAATTTTGGCACGACGTGTTTTGTTATGACATCCAACAACTGTGCCAAGTATGACTCAAATCGTTTAATAACTTAATATAGCTGTCATATAAACCGATCTGGGATCTTGACTTCTTGAGCCTGTGGAGGTCGCAATTATTATCCGATTTGTCTGAAATTTTGTACGACGGATTCTCTCATGACCATCAACATTCATGTTTATTATGGTCTGAATCGGTCTATAGCCCGATACAGATCCCATATAAATCGATCTCTCTATTTTACTTCTTGAGCCCCCAAAGGGCGCAATTCTTATTCGAATTGGCTGACATTTTACACAGGTCTCCCACATGTAATTTAATTGTGGTCCAAACCGGACCATATCTTGATATCGCTCGAATAGCAGAGCAAATCTTTTCTCAAATCTTTTTTTTGCCTAAGAAGAGATGCCGGGAAAAGAACTCGACAAATGCGATCTATGGTGGAGGGTATATAAGATTCGGCCCGGCCGAACTTAGCACGCTTTTACTTGTTCTTTTACCCTTTGTTTGCCTAAATAGAAATAACGTTTCAAGATCTCGACAAATGCGATCCATTGTGGAGGGTATATAAGATTTGGCCCGGCCGAACTTGGCACGCTATTACTTGTTTCGAATAAGCATTGAGCTAAACGGGCCAAAGCTGGACTAATATGCTGCACAGATTGCCGACTGGGATTCTTTGTTTTGGGTACAGCATTTACTCTTCATTGCCTTATTTGTGAGTATTAAATTTTGATGGCCAATAATTAAAACAATTGCTTACTTTAATTGATATCTCTCTCAAGCTGTACGAACAATAAATTGCGTGATTTACTACGACTTTTCAAAGAAATATAATCGAAATGGAATGAATGTATTTAATTTCAAACGTAAAGAAAATATTTCTACATTTGATATGTTTCAAACTCTCAAATATATATATTTCAAGTTAAGCAAGGAAGGTTGGTGCCGTCACAGCATTGTATATGATAGTACCAACAAGCACCATGGTGTTTTGTTTGAAATTTAAGAGTATCAAGTATTTCTTACTTTTTTTTCTCGTTATATGAAATTTTATTCCGAGATGAAAGTAGTACTTAGGCATTCGGTTCATGTGCGTCACAGAATGGAAAAGTACTGGAATCACAAGTGCTCAAGACAGAATCAACAAATGCAATACTTTGAAATTTCTTGCGACAAATGTTAGTTTCAGATTCTTGTGGAAAATTGATGAGAACAAAAAAAAGAAAATACATCCAACAGTAAGCGAAGAAATATAACGAAAAAAAGATACCAGACGTAAAAATAAATCTGATGATGTTTGCTGATGATTATATTACAGCCATCATAAAAGAAACGCATGAACCTAGCCACCAGTTTTTGGTTAACGAAGAAAACATTTAAGAGTTTAACAATCTGCAAATAAATCGCATTAAAATCAATCTCTGCCCCTAGAGCATGCATTTAAAGATTATAATGACTTCCACAACAACGTGGCCCAGTCATGGATGGCATTGTGCTTAAGTCTGTGGTGGCGATGGTAGCAAGTGAAGTGTGAATAACTTTAAATGTTTGTATGGTCAGTGAAATCGAACAGTGTGTTTAAAGCTGCATTGAAAATAAATAAAAAAGTGCTTTTATTTTCGAAAAAAACATAGTTTGTTGCCAAAGGATGTAAATTGCAAATTTTGTCCATGAACATTCCATTAAGGAACAGGGACAAACTTCTCACACGTGATAGAGTGCTGTCTGAATCAAGTTTATGCTCATTGATAGGGGGCCTACTTCTTATAGCCTATTCCGAACAGCATGCCGCAGTACGACACCTCTTTGGAGAGAAGTTTAATATGGCACAGTACCTCACAAATGTCGCCAGCATTACGAGGAGATAACCACCGCTGAATATTGGGTTGCCCAAAAAGTAATTGCGGATTTTTTAAAAGAAAATAAATGCATTTTTAATAAAACTTAGAATGAACTTTAATCAAATATACTTTTTTTACACTTTTTTTCTAAAGCAAGCTAAAAGTAACAGCTGATAACTGACAGAAGAAAGAATGGAATTACAGAGTCACAAGCTGTGAAAAAATTTGTCAACGCCGACTATATGAAAAATCCGCAATTACTTTTTGGACAATATTTTTATACCCTCAACCATAAGATGGGCCGAATTTTAATAATTTTGGCGAATCCTGGCGAGACCATCAGAAACAATTTTCAGCGGTGGTTTTCCCCTCCTAATGCTGGCAACATTTGTGAGGTACTATGCCATGTAAAACTTCTCTCCAAAGAGATGTCGCACTGCGGCACGTCGTTCGGACTCGACTATAAAAAGGAGGCCCCTTATCATTGAGCTTAAAACTTGAATCGGACTGCACTCATTGATGTGTGAGAAGTTTGCCCCTGTTCCTTTTCATGGGCAAAATTTGTTATATTTATAGTTCAGTAAATGATTTGTTGTGAAATCTGTCTATGATTAAAAAAATAATTTTTATACCCACCACCATAGAATGGAAGCACACTAGTCATTCCGTTTGTAGCACCACGAAATATTGATCTAGGGCCCCATAAAGTATGTATATTCTTGATCGTCTTGATATCCTGAGTCGATCTAAACATGTCCGGGCGTCTGTTGAAATCACGATAGCGGTCGAACGCGTAAAGCTAGCCCCTTGAAATTTTGCACAGATATTCAATATTGATGTAGGTCGTTGGGGATTGCAAATGGGTCCTATCGGTTTGGATTTCATTATAGCTCCCATATTCAACGATCTCCGGATTTCGATTATAGAACCCCTGGAAGCCTCAATTTTTGTCCGACTTGACTTAAATTTTGAATGCGGTATTCTGTCTTGGTTTCCAATAACTGTGCCAAGTACTGCACAAATCGGTCTATAACCTCATATAGCTTCCATGTAAACCGATCTCGCGTTTTGACTTCTTGAGTCCTTTCAAGCCTCAATTTATGTCCGATTTGGCTGCAATGATGCATGCGCTGTTCTGTTACAAATTACAACAACTGTGCTAAGTACGGTCCAAATCGATCTATAACCTGGACTAGCTCCCATATAAACCGATTTCCCGATTTGATTTTTTGAGCCCTTACAAGCCGAAATTTTTTTTTTTTCCAATTTGGCTGAAACTTCGCGTATGGTGTTCTGTTATATCTTTCAACATCTGTGCCAAGTACGGTACAAGTCGGTGTATAACTTGATATAGCTCCCATATAAACCGATCTCCCGATTTGACTTCCTGAGCGCCTGGAAGCCTCAATTTTTGTACGAATTAACTGAAATTTTGCATTTAGTCTTTTGTTATGACCCTCAACAACAGTACGGTCAAAATCGGTCTATAACCACATATGGCTCCCATATTTTAGCAGAATCCATGGTGGTGGGTTTCCAAGATTCTGCATGGCCTAACTTAGCACGCTTTCATTTGTTGATTCTTTGGATGGTTTATCTTTATAGATAGAAATTAAACAAGTAAGAGCACACTAAGTTCGGTCGGGCCGAATCTTATATACCCTCCACTATGGATTACATTTGTCGAGTTCCCCTCGCGGTATCTCTTTTAAGGCAAACAAAGCATAATGGATGAGAATTGTTATGCTATTGGAACTAAATCAAGTTATAGTCCAATTTGGACCATAGATAAAATGAATGTTGAAGGTCATTGTAGAAGTCCTTCGCTAATACTTCAGTCCATTCGTTTAAGAATTGCGCCTTGTAGGCAAGAAGCATATTTGGGAGATTGGTTTATATGGGAGCTGTATCAAGCTATTGATCGATTCAGACCATATTAGACATGTATGTTGAAAATCATGAGAGAAGCCGTTGTATAAAATGTCAGCCAAATTGGATAAGAATTGCGTCCTCTTGTGGCTCAAGAGGTCAAAATCCCAGATCGGCTTATATGGCAGCTATATCAGATTATAGACCGATTTGAACCATACCTAACACAGTTGTTGGATGTCATAATAAAACATTTCGTGCACAATTTCAACCAAATCGGATGCGAATTGCGCCCTCTAGTGGCTCAAGAAATCAAGATGCAAGATCGGTTTATATGGCGGCTATATCAGGTAATGTACCGAATTGAATCATACCTAGCACAGTTGTTGGAACTCATAGCAAAACACCTGATCAAAATTTTAGACTAATCGGATAAGAATTGCGCCCTCTAGAGGCCTAATTTATCAATATCCCAGATTGGTTTATATGGCGGTAATATCAGGTTATGTACCGATTTGAACCATATTTAGCACAGTTGTTGGAAGTCATAGCAAAACACCTGATCAAAATTTCAGCCAAACCGGATAAGAATTGCGCCCTCTAGAGGCCTAATATGTCAATATCCCAGATCAGTTTATATGGCGGCTATATCAGGTTATGTACCGAATTGAATCATACTTAGCACAGTTGTTGGAAGTCATAGCAAAACACCTGATCAAAATTTCAGCCAAACCGGATAAGAATTGCGCCCTCTAGAGGTCTAATATGTCAATATCCCAGATCGGTTTATATGGCGGCTATATCAGGTTATGTACCGAATTGAATCACACATCGCACAGTTGTTGGAAGTCATAACAAAACACCTGATCAAAATTTCAGCCAAACCGGGTAAGAATTGCGCCCTCTAGAGACCAAATATGTCAATATCCCAGATCGGTTTATATGGCGGTTATATCAGGTTATGTACCGATTTGGACATTCTAAGCACAGTTATTGGAAATCATAACAAAACTCTTCATGTAAAATTTCAGCCAAATCGGTTCAGAATTTCACGATCTACTGGCTCAAGTAATCAAGATCCAAGATCGGTTTATATAACAGCTATACCAGATTATGAACCGATTTGAATCATACTCAGCACAGTTGTTAAAAGTGATACCGAAACACTACGTGCAGAATTTTAATCAAATCGAACGAGAATTGCGCCTTCTAGAGTCTCAAGAAGTCAAGACCCAAGATCGGTTTATATGGCAGCTATATCAAAACATGGACCGATTTGGTTATTTACAATCCCAGCCGACCAACACTAATAAAAAGTATTTGTGCAAGCGGCTAGCCATACTCCTTTGAAAGTTAGCGTGCTTTCGACACACAGATGGACGGACAGGAGGACGGACATGGGTAGATCGACTTAAAATGACATGAAGATCAAGAATGTATATACTTTATGGGGTCGCAGATGAATATTTCGAGGCGTTACAAACAGAATGACGAAATTAGTATATCCCCATCCTATGGTGGAGGGTATTAAAATTTCACCTCATCTGTTGAAGGTTAAATATTGTACATCCAACATAGAATCATCATTAATTTTTTTGCAGCGAAAAGCAAATGACGATGCACACCAGGTCAGCTAGTGTTTAATAAAATCTTATTGTAAATAACTATGAGGTAAAAATACTTTTTTATAAATAAAGTTACTTTCTTGCAACAACTACTGTGGCTTATCCTCATATCTTCTGAATATTTAAACAGAATTCATAATAAAAATGGCATACAAATAAAAATCAGCAGGCAAGTACCCTTCAATTCACTGTAAATAGCTCTGAGGTAAAAATATTTTTCAATAAAAAAGGTCAATTTCTTGTAACAACTACTGTGGCATATCCTTTTATCTTTTGAATATTTAAACAGAGATCATTTTAAAAAATGATATGTAAAACGTAAATAAAAATCAGGCATTATTGAAAATTGTCCCTCCTGTTTGTTTGGTGGCTCGCTGGTTCTGGCCGCTTGACCTTTGCTGATGCAGCTGTTGCCGCATACCAAGTCATGTGAAACATCCTTTAGCTTTGATGATGTATACACATCGCATACTTATCTGTGATTATGTGGCAATGAATAAACATACAGCAATTTTGCTTGATATCAAGGACGTATCGTAATGAAAGGGGTCAAATAAGAAAAATCGAAAATACAACGCATTTAGACAGCGAAATTCGATAATTCAGGCAAAATCAAATTTGCCCATGAACATTCCATTAAGGAACAGCGGGTATACGTATTTCTCTCATTTCCACGAATGCCGCGGACAGAAAATTTAATCCGATAGAAATTTAATAATGTCCAACCGCCCAGCCGCAGAGCGACACCACTTAGAGAATATGAGGTGATAACCACCACTAAAATTTTGAACTCAGCCGTTGAGTCAAAAGAGGTTATGATTGTCTCTGTGCTACGGTGACCCCTACACCATAAAATACAATGCAAATTAATTGTATTTCGCTGCATTATAGAACATGGACAAAATTCTCACATACCAATGAGCGCTGTCCGATACAAGTTTAAGATCAATCATAAGGGGCCTCCTTTTCATAGTCGAGTCCAAACGGCGTGCCGCATTGCTACAACTCTTTGGGACGTTTGAACATGGCAAGTACCTCAAAAATGTCACCGACATTGAAAT
>NC_081554.1:36087714-36167714 GCF_963082655.1 Stomoxys calcitrans | reverse complement strand
CATTTATGCCGTGCTTATAAACGGAAGAGCAACTAAAAGCTATGAAATATTTCCGGATGTGCGGATCTCGTAACAATTACACATGTCCATGTGACTGTGCTCTTTTTGGGCGAGAGTGTGCATGCAAAAGTATTTGATGCTCCAATCTATGAGGTATATAGGACCAGAACAATACTTGGATTTGCCATTTAACACATGAATACATTTACTAATTTCCGGCTACTTTACACATATATTTCATCATCGTGATGGGGTTAATGAGCTATGATCATTTTAATGGCTGTAATAGAAACAAATATACAGGGATGGGTCAAATTAGACTTCTCTATGGATAAACATTTCCTTTAATGACCGTGGGGGGCAACCTACAAAAACAGATATGTTTGCCGATTGGGATAATATAGGTATCAAATTAAAAGTATTTAAGAGTAGAGTACAAACTTGATATAAAAATTCTACCTAGATGTTGGGGAGCCACCCCACCCCCAAATTAGAAATTGAATACGAACAAGTAAAAAGGCATTAAGTTCGGCTGGGCCGAACTTTAGATACCCACTACCTCGGGTATATATTCCCCAGAACACCCCCCAAACAGGACTTATTTACTGACCATGGGAATATGGGGCTTACATAATAGTTATTTGAGTGTAGAATTAGAATCTGATATCCAAATATGGGACCAAGTGTTTGGGGGGCCGCCTCTCCCCAAAAACATCCCCAAAGATGACAAATATACGACCATAGCCATATGGGGCCCAAATAATACGTCTTTGGGAGTAAAGCACGCATCTGATATCAATATTTGGGAAAAGTGTCTATGGGCCACCCCAGCCCCACGACACCACCCAAATAGGAAGTATTTTCTGACTATTGCAATATGAGGCTCAAATAAGAGTGTTTTTAGAGTAGAACACGAAACCTCTATATAGTTTTTCAAGGCCAACTCACTGAGTGGCCGCCCATCCCCCAAAACAACCCCCAAGCAGTTCATGTTTGCCGACTATGGAAATATGGGACTCAAATGAAAGGTATTTGGGAGTAGACCACGTATCTGATATCAACATTAGGGGTCAACTATCTAGCGGACGTGCCACCACCATAACAACCCCCAAAATAGGACGTATTTGTTCACCAAGACAATTTGGTTTTTAAAGAGAGGGGAACTAAATATTCATAGTTTATAGGGCCAATACCTCAAACCGCACATATTTGCTGAGTTTTGCAATAAGGAGTTTAAATGAGATTAGAAAACGAATTTGATATTTAATTTTGAGGCCAATGGCAATATGGGGTTCAAATAAATGATATATAGATATATGAGAATAGAGCACGTTGCTGATATATTTTCCGGGCTTAGTGTTTGGGGGACCACCCCAATCTCCAAAAACACCCCTTAATCGGTCATATTTACCGACCCTGTCAATGTGGGGCTTAAATGAAAGGAATTGGGGGGTAGAGCAAGAATTGATACCCATTTTCGGGACCAATTTTCAGGGGGTCTACCCCTTTCCCAAAAACAGCATTTTTTAGTGACCATCATAATATGGGACTCAAATAAAGGTATTTGGGAGTAGAATACGAATTTGATATCCAATTGTAGGACCATGTATTTAGGGCATCACCCCTTTCCCAAAACACTCCCAAAGAGAAAAAAATTTTCGAGCATGCAAATATGTGGCTCAAATGAAAGGTATTTGAGATTAGAAAACGAATTTGATACCTATTTTGTGGCCATGTGTTTGGGGGACGCCTCATCGTGTAAACTCCTCTTCAGCCAATGACAATATGGGGTTTAAATAAATGGTGTTTGAGAGAAGAGCACGATGCTGATATTTTTTCAGGGCCAAGTATCTGGGGGACCACCTCTCCCCCGAAAACACCACTAAATCAGACATCATGAGAATATCCGGCTGAAATGAAGTTTTTTAAGAATGGAGTACACCTTACATCCAAACTTAAATTCGTAGACCAATAAAGATCATGTGGGATTCAGTTTTAGGCACTTATATTGTTAAACTCTTAGTCAAGATTACATGGTATTTCACTAAAAGATCTTTAATTGTCGAAAATAAATATTCCAAGGAAACTTTTGTTCCATATAAATAAAAAGAAGGCGCAGCGGAGCGGGCCCTGTCCAGCTAGTATTTTATAAAATCGAGATGTCGAAATCAGTCCACATAGATGTTATAGCCTAATCTGGTTCGATGTGGTATATTCAAAAACCTACTCTAGGCATGTACGTCAAAAAAACCTACCCACTCAAATATCTTCTTTATAAAAACGGTAGCAAGAGACCAACTGACAAATCGACAGACTGGCGGACTGGAGGACAGGTAAACGGACATCTTTATATTGTCTTAGAATTTTTCATGTTGGTTAAAAGCTATTGAAAAGGATATTTCAATAAATTGAAAGTGAAATTATTATTGGATTGGGGTAACACTTTGTTGGGAGTATACAAAAAAATTCCATTGGCTTATTGAAAACTATGGATTCGTTTAATCAAATTATTATATACTATATCCACTTTATTTTCCTATGCGCTAACGAATCCGCATCCATATGGGGTTGCATACAACTGCAAATGGATTCGTTCCCATACTCTCGGCGTTAAACAACGACACGTTTTGCGTACGTGAGCCAAGGATATCGGCATTTCACATATCACACAAAGTGGTCACTACCATAACCATAAAAAGTATTAAAAATATAATAAAAATACAAATTTTTATTTGCATTTTTTCCAGTACGACATGTGAACACCATCGCCATCACCTGCACCTTTACCACTTCAAGAGTTTCCTATCGTAACCTGTATACTATGATATATGAGATTGGTGTCGGTACTAAAGCAATTTAAACAATATTTATGAGAAGGTTCGGACTAAATGGGCTACCCCATGCTCCATGATGTTTTTTTGTTTTATTTTCACTTGAGATATGAGCGGAAGTTTTAAAATATGAGAGAAGATGTGCCCCCATCTGCAAGGCCATAAACAATTTGTTGGTCCAAATTTATTTAAACTAATACCGATGCCACATGAGTTTAGTGGGCGGCCACAATGAGGCAGATGATGATATGTGCTTTCCAAATGTAGATATTGCATGTAAATACCTGAGTCCTGCCTTCCAGGCTCTTAAGGCTTTGATATACACCTAGGTAAGGTGGGTTGATGGGACATAGGCAAAGGGTTGTCGAATCGTTGTGCCTTTAAAATAAACATGATAATTTAAATTTAAATATCTTTTACAGGACACTTGACTTGTGGTAAGAATTTACATAAATTTTGTTTTTGGGCACATTTCGTGCAAGCGTAAAAGTCACGCCAACGCAAGACAAGTACTTTACATCTTAATTAACGTTCCTTTGTATATGGGAATATTTTGCTTGGAAAGTAAGACCACAATGTTGATGATATGAAGTGAAATGAATAAAATATTGCCGGTATAAGAAACTACATTTGTTGGGGATACACGTATTTAATTTCGATATTTTGCAAAATTGAATATAATATTTATGTAAAACATGTGTTTTTACGAATAACGCTTGAAGTCTTAATTCTTAGAAGAGAAGAAGAGTTATACGAAGAACCACAATTCTCATTTTTTGTTAAGCGATAATGTAAAACCGACGTCAATCATGACAAAGCTGGAGTTTCTAGGCATCAAAACTACCATAAGAAAGATAATGAATATCTAACATAGTAAAAGTACACCCCGAAAAATTAGCCTGCTGATATCAGTAAACATTGTCTGCTGACATTTAATTCAAAATTGCTACATACTAACAAAAACCAGTAAGGAAAGGCAAAAGTCGGGCGGAGCGGACTATATAACAATCTGTGCCAAATTTTGCGCAGATCGGTTGACAATTGTAGTTCCTACGGTCATTAAAGAGCAAATCGGGCGATACATATATATGGGTGACATATCTAAATCTGAACCGATTTCGATGAAATCTCGCATATATGTTAAGATCAGTAACAAAAACAAGTAAAAAGGCGTTAAGTTCGGCCGGGCCGAACTTTGGATACCCACCACCTCGGGTATATATGTAAACCACCTTTCATCAAAATCCGGTGAAAATTGCATACTTAATGTCCCATAGCAGTTATATCGAAATATGATCTGATTTGGACCAAATACTAAAAAGTAGAAGTCACTGTTCAATTGTGTATAACAAAACATTGGTCTTTTTTGTAGCTATATCTAAAAATAAACCGACCTAAACCATATGCAAAATGGATGTCGAAAAGCCTAACATAAGACAATGCGTCAAATTTCAGTTAAATCGGATTATAAATGCGCCTCTTTTTGAGGCCAAGACTTTAAATCGAGATATCGGTCTATATGTCAGCTATATACAAATCTGGACCAATGTGAGCGAAATTGAAGAAGGATGTCGAAGGGCCTAACACATCTCCCTGTCCCAAATTGCGGCGACATCGGACAATAAATGCGCTTTTTATGGCCCCAAAAACTAAAACCGAGAGAACGGTCTCTATGGCAGCTATATCCAAATCTGGACCGATTAGGGCCAAATTGACGAAGGAAGTCGGAGGGCCTGTGACAACTCACTGTCTCAAATTTCAGCAAAATCGGATAATAAATGCGCTTTTTATGGGCCTATGACCTTAAATCGGAGGATCGGTCTATATGGCAGCTGTATCCAAATCTGAACCGATGTGAGCCAAATTGAAGAAGGATGTCGAAGGGCTTAACACAACTCACTGTCCCAAATTTCAGCAAAATCGGATAATAAATGTGGCTTTTATGGGCCTAAGACATTAAATCGGAGGATCGGTCTATATGGCAGCTATATCCAAATCTAATTCGATCGGGGCCAAATTAATTAAATATATCGAAGGGCTTAACACAACTGTCCCAAATTTCAGCAAAATCGGATAATAAATGTGGCTTTTATGGGCCTAAGACATTAAATCGGAGGATCGGTCTATATGGCAGCTATATCCAAATCTGGATCGATCAGGGCCAAATTAACGAAGGATGTCGAAGGGCCTAAGGCAATTCACTGCCCCATATTTCACCAAAATCGGATAATAATTGTGACTTTTATGGGGGCCACCGTAGCGCAGAGGTTAGCATGTCCGCCTATGACGCTGAACGCCTGGGTTCAAATCCTGGCAAGACCATCAGAAAAAATTTTCAGCGGGGGTTTTCCCCTCCTAATGCTGGCAACATTTGTGAGGTATTATGCCATGTAAAACTTCTTTCCAAAGAGGTGTCGCGCTGCGGCACGCCTTTCGGGCTCGGCTATAAAAAGGAGACCCCTTATCATTGAGCTCAAACTTGAATCGGACTGCACTCATTGATATGTGAGAAGTTTGCCCCTGTTCCTTAGTGCATTTTTTTATGAGCCTAAGACCCTAAATCGGCGGATCGGTCTATATTGGGGCTATATCAAGATATAGTCCCATATAGCCCACCTTCGAACTTCACCTGTTTATGGACAAAAATAGAATCTGTTATTGGAAGTCATAACAAAACATTTCATGCAAAATTTTAGCCAAATCGGATAAGAATTGCGCCCTCTAGTGGCTCAAGAAATCAAGATCCCAGATCGGTTTATATGGCAGCTATAGCAGGTTATAGACAGATTTACACCATATTTAGCACAGCTATTTTAAATCATTATAAAGCACGTCGTGTCAAATTTCAGCCAAATCGGATGGGAATTGCGCCCTCTAGTGATCCAAGAAGTCAAGATCCAAAACCGGTTTGTATGGCAGTTTTATCAGGTTGTGTACTGATTTAAACCATACTTAAGGCAGTTATTGGAAGTCGTTGCAAAACACTGCGTGCAAAATTTCAGCCAAATCAGATTAGAATTGCGCCCTCTAGTGGCTCAAGAATTCAGGATTCAAGATTGGTTTCTATGGCAGCTACATCAGGTTATGGACCGGTTTCAACCATACTTGGCACTGTTGTCAGTCAGTCATAACAAAACACCTTGTGCAAAATTTGAGCTAAATCGGATAAGACTTGCTCCTTTTGGTGGCTCAGGAATACAAGGTACAGGATCGGTTTATATGACAGCCATATCAGTTTATAAAGCGTTTTGGACCATATACTTATATTCATTTAATCATTCTGTTTGCAACACACCGAAATATCCATTTCCGACCCTACATAATACATATATATTACAGATCGCCGTAAAATTGTAAGATGATTGAACTGTGTCCGTGAGTCTGTCCGTCCGTCTGTTGTAATCAGTCTACACCCTTCAAAAATGGTGATATTGAATTGAAATTTGGCACAAATACGTTTTTTTGCTGCACGCAGGTTAAGTTCTTGAACGGAAAAAAACGGCCATATAGACTTATCTGCCGATTAAGGATCTGAAGTCCATAATAGCTTTATTTTTTATCCAATTTCGCTGAAATTTTAAACAGTGAGTAATTTTGATTTTTGGAATATTTGCTTACCATCTTCCATGCAAAATATTTTCGTTTAGGGAATTAATAAGAAAACTAGTGGTTTGTTGTCTGATTTGCTTCTTTTGCTGGCATTTTATTGGAATTGAACAAGGCTATTTCCTTGCGACATTTAACCATATTCTAAACAATCCAGCTGGGACATAAATCAATATATTTATTTCTACACGACCATTCATAATAAACACAACCCAATTTTTATATTGTCCAACCTCTATGCTATTGCTTGCTGTGTTGGTGCCGCCTTGAATTTGCAATATTGGCTGCAATGTAGGTCATAAAAATGAACAAAAACAATGAAAATAAATACAAAAATAAAATATTTAAATCAAACACATGGAATATTCCTTCCAATATTGCTGGACGTTTTTACACTTACATACCAATTGTTGCTCAGCCAACAAAAGCCATACTTATAACTTTTATTTTATGCACTTCGGTAAGTTTATGACATTTGATCTGAAAATAGTACTCCACTTTCAGGTGACTCAGGAATGCAGAAATATATCCATAAGTATAAATTTGGCATACCAAATAAAACCAAAATCAATTGAAGAGGTTTTAAGGAATATTATTTTTACAGGATTTTGCCCAAACTATTCTATTTTCTAAAAATAAACCGATCTGAACCATAAACGACACGGATGCCGAAAAGCCTAACACAACTCACTGTCCCAAATTTCGGCGAAATCGGACAATAAATGCGCCTTTTTTGGCACAAAAACCTTAAATCGAGAGATCAGTCTATATGGCAGCTATACCCAAATCTGAACCGATCAGGGCCAAATTGAAGGAAGATGTTGACGGGCTTAAGAAAACTCACTGTCCTAAATTTCAGCAAAATCGGATAAAAAATATGGCTTTTATAGGCCTAAGACCCTAAATCTGAGGGTCGGTCTATATGGCAGCTATAGTCAAAACTAGATATAGTCCGATATAGCCCATCTTCGAACTTAACCTGCTTATGGACAAAAAATAATCTGTGCAAAGTTTCAGCTCAATATCTCTATTGTTAAAGACTGTAGCGTGATTTCAACAGACAGGCGGACAGACGGACGGACATGTCTAGATCGTCTTAGATTTTTACGCTGATCAAGAATATATATACTTTATAGGGTCGGAAATGGATATTTCGATGTGTTGCAAACGGAATGACAAAATGAATATACCCCCATCCTTTCGGATCAGGAAGTAGCCCCATCTTTGTTCGTTAGTTTGGGTTATATTGCCACAAGTAAAACGGGTTCAGTCTGCCGGATCGAATTTGGATATTCCGTTTGCAAAACATCGAAACATCCATTCCGTCCCCACAAAATATATGCATCATTGATCTCGTAAAAAGCCTTCACTTTTCGAATAGTTCCATTACATTTTTGTATTATGATCCGCTGTATTCGTTATGCTATAAATAGAACAAAACTTTACACATAGAAGTTGTTGTTTTCACACATTTAAATACCTATTTTGGGATGGATATTTCTTTATTGCTTAAATATTACCAAACAATGTATGTGCCATACAAATAATTTGTGTATGTGTGTTTTATACCCACCACCATAGGATGGGGGTATACTAATCTAGTCATTCCATTTGTAACACCTCGAAATATTCATCTAAGTCCCTATAAAGTAACTATATTCTTGATCGTCTTGACGATTTGAGGCAATCTAGCCATGTCCGTCCGTCCGTCTGTCGAAATCACGATAGAGGTCGAACGTGAAGAGATAGCGGCTTGAAATTTCGCCCAGACACATAATATCGATGTAGGTCGTCGGGGATTGCAAATGGGCCAAATCGGTTCAGATTTAGATATAGCTCCCATATAAACCCATCTCCTGATTTGATTTCTTGAGACCCTGAAAGCCGCAATTTTTATCCGATTTAGCTGAAATTTTGCATATAGTGTTCTGTTATGACTTCCAACAACTGTGTTGAGTATGGTCCAAATCGGTGAACAACCTGATATAGCTTCCATATAGACCGATCTCCCGATTTGACATCTTGAGATCCTGGAAGCCGCAATTTTTGTCTGATTTGGCTGAAATGTTGCATGTAGTATTCTGTTGTGACTTCCACCAACGGTGCCAAGTACGGTCTAAATCGGTCTATAACCTAATGTAGCTCCCATATAAACTAATCTCTCGATTAGACTTTTTATACCCACCACCGAAGGAGGTCCAAATCGGTGAATAACCTGATATAGCTCCCATATAAACCGATCTCTCGATTTGACTTCCTGAGACCCTGGAAGCCCCAATTTTTGTCCGATTTGGCTGAAATTTTGCACATAGTGTTCTGTTATGACATCCAATAACTGTGTTTAGTATGGTCAGAATCGGTGAGCAACCTGATATAGCTCCCATATAAGCCGAAGCCGCAATTTTTGCCCGATTTGGCTGAAATTTTGCATGTAGTATTCTGTTGTGACTTCCACCAACGGACCGGTCTAAATCGGTCTATAACCTAATGCAGCTCTCATATAAACCAATCTCTCGATTGAACTTTTTATACCCACCACCGAAGGATGGGGTACATTCATTTTATCATTCCGTTTGCAACACATCGAAATATACATTTCCAACCCTATAAAGTATATATATTCTCGATCGGCGTAAAAATCTAAGACGATTTAGCTTTGTCCAACCGTCTGTCTTTTGAAATCATGCTACAGTCTTTACAAATAGAGATATTGAGCTAACATTTTCCTCAGATTCTGTTTTTGTCCATAAGCAGGTTAAGTACGAAGATGGGCTATATCGGACTATATCTTGATATAGTCCCCATATAGACCGATTTGACGATTTAGGGTCTTGGGCCCATAAAAGCCACATTTATTATCCAATTTTGCTGAAATTTGGGACAGTGGCTTGTGTTAGGCCCTTCGAAATCCTCCTTCAATTTGGACCAGATCGATTCAGATTTGGATATAGCTGCCATATAGACCGATCCTCAGATGTAGAGTCTTAGGCCAATAAAAACCACATTTATTATCCGATTTTGCTGGTATTTGGGACAGTGAGTTGCGTTAGGCCCTTTAACATCATTTGTTAATTTGACTCAGATCAGTCCAGATTTGAATATAGCTGCCATATAGACCGATCTCCCGATTTAAGGTCTTGCGCCCATAAAAGGCGCATTTATTGTCAGATTTTGCCAAAAGTTGGGACAGTGAGTTGTGTTGGGTCCTTCGACATTCTTCTTCAATTTGGCTTAGATCGGTCTACATTTGGATATAGCTGCCATATAGACCGATCTCTCGATTTAAGGTCCTAGGTCCATAAAAGGCGCATCTATTGTCCGATTTCGCCGAAATTTGGGACAGGGAGTTATGTTAGGTTCTTCGACAGTTTTTTGCAACTTAGCCCAAATCGGTCGATATATCTATTTTAAGCCTTGACTCCATAAAGACGCATTTATAATCCGATTTCGCTGAAATTTGGGACAGTGACTTATATGAGGCTTTTCGACATCCGTGTCGTATATGGTTTAGATCGGTTTTTAGATATAGCTACTTAAAAGTCCAAAAAATGTTTTTTTGCACAATTGAACAATGAGTTGTACTTATAAGTATTTGATCTTAATCGGAACATATTTCGATATAGCTGCTATGGGGCATTAGGTATGCATTTTTCACTGTATTTTGACGGAAGATGGTTTACATATATACCTGAGGTGGTGGATATCCAAAGTTCGGCCCGGCCGCACTTAGTGCCTTTTTACCTGTTGACTCCTTACAAGCCGCAATTTTTTCGATTTGGTTTAAATTTTGCATTACGACTTCCAACTTCTATCCCAAATACGGTCCAAATTAGTCTATAACCTCATATAGATCCCATGTAAACCGGTCTCTCGATAATCCCTGTTCGGGCCCTAGAAGCTTTAAATTTTGCTGGTTTGACAGAAGTATGGTATGTAGAATGAAATCATGGATAAATAAAATCCAAGGTGGTGGGTTCCCAAGATTCGGCCTGGCCGAACTTTACACGCTTTTACTTGTTTTTTTTTTTTTCTTGTACCCGGCAACTATTTGTGTGTTGCTCTAATGAAGATTTTGTATGTAAAAATGTGTCTATACCGGTGACGAGCACACAATTGCAATTATTTGCAAGCCCATGGACCTGCCTAAGATTTCATGTATTCGGTGCAATAGAGAGATTATTTGTGCCAGGCACTGGTCTATACGCTCAAATACTCATTCGGTTACAATAAGAGAAAAACGTCGTGATCAAAATATTTTGTTTGTGGTAAAAAAATTCCTAAACTTTATATTTTTTTGCGTGTGTGCTCCGTATATATGGAAGCCCATGATGAATCTGCAGCTGAGGTACTTTACAGAGTCCCATATGCGAACGACCTTCTGCTTGTATAACTACTTATACCTTGACAATGAAAATGCTTGTAATATCTAAAATGGATTCGCCGAATTTGCCATTTTCTCTTTTTATTGCAGCATTGTATGAATTTATCGATTTTGTAATTTAATTTATGTCCTCAGCAGAAAAATGTTTCAGGATTTAAACAGCGCGTCGTGACATTGTTGTTTTTAATTATTCTATTCATAAAAAAATTCATGAAATGTTGCATACCATAATTTTGTATTAAACATATATGGGATATTAATATCAATTAGGTAGCAAAAACAAAATAGCATGTGACTGCAAGAACATTTAACAAACAACGCCATGATTATTATTTTTATTAAATAACAAAGCTAATTGTGATGCTGTCTCTTACAATACAATGTAATGTGAACACGATTATAGACAAACATTCGAAACCATTCACATATCCAAAGAGCTGTGGGAATGCGTTTGTCCATTGTCCTCGGCTCACACATAAGTAAATATGTGTGTAAATATTTGTCATGACATAAATTTTATATCAACACTAATTAAAACATTGTTAACCCAAATAACTTTTTAAATTAGTTTAGAAATGTTCACAAAAAATCCAATGTAAACATGTGTTTCACAAAAATCCCTTACACATAAAAGCGCATATTCACATACATTGCGAAATATTCCATTCAGTCATTTTAACACATTCGCGAAGTAACGCATTTGTTTAGATTTCTACGGCCATACAAACACGAGTCCTTGTAATGATGTGAAACCATGAAATTCCTGCATTTTCTCTAACACCCACCCACAAATTCGCCCACATTCCATTAACTTGGACCGCAAATTCTAATGTTTTGGATACCCTTCAGCATTGAATGGGTGTTGTTAGAATTTTGTCATGCTTTTGGAAGCAATTGGACATTTTGGTGATTGGCGATCTCGAAAAATATATTGACATTCTGGAACTAACCAGGGTAAATATCTTATACCACTTTCGTCAAAATGGGGAGTTTATTTGAAAGATCCGTCCTTATACAGTTATGTGTAGCAAGTTATAGTTCAATCTAGACCAAACGGGCAAGAATGTTGATGCTTATTATTATTGAATTTTATCATCAAAATGCGTGCTCTGTTAAGAAAGATCACCGTGCGCTTCTGCCATTCGGCGACGAAACTCATTTTTGGCTTAATTGTCGATTTTGGAGTGAAGATCAGCCAGAAGCAATGCAAAAACAATCAATGCATCCAGAAAAGTCACAGTTTGGTGCGGTTTATGGGCTGGTCGCATCATTGGACCATACTTCTTCAAAGATGATGACAATCGTAACGTATAAATGAATGGTCAGCGCCATCTTGAGATGATATCCAACTTTTTTTCTGTCCTTAATGCAAGAGCTTGACTTGCATGATATGTGGTCTCAACAAGACGGTGCCACATGCCACGAAGCCCGCATGGCAATGGACTTATTGAGAGGCTAGTTCGGAGAACATTGTAAATCAAGTTCGGGACAGGTCAATTGGGACCCAAGATCCTGCGATTTGTGGTATCCTGTGGTATAATGTTAAAAACATGTGTATTCAGACAAGCCCGCTTCAAATGACCCATTGGAATATAACATTGAAGCATTTATTTGTGATAAACTAGCCGAAATGTTGGAAAGAGCATGCCAAAATTGAACTAAACGAATGGACCATTTGAGGTGCAGTCACGCTCGATATTTGTATGAAACAATCTTCAGACATTAAATTATATGGACCACTAGCCGAACAGGACCCACTCCGCTGCACCTTCTTTAACTCTCTAAAATGTTTTTAAGGTGGCGACACTTCGCCTTAAATGCGGATATCGAATTCGTGCCATTGTAGCCTATAACGTTGAACGCGGTCGAATCCTGTCGACAATATCGGTTAAAGAGGTGTTTATCCCCTCTTAATGTTGGCGACATTTGCGAGGTACAATGCCATGTATGGTCATTTAAAAAATATTTCTCGAAGAGGTGCCGCACTGCGGGACGCTGTTCGGACTCGGCTATAAAAAGGTCCCTTATCATTGAGTTTAAACTTGAATCGGAAAGCACTCATTGATGTGTGAGAATATGCCCAGTCTCGATGCCAGGTGGTTATGTTCTTCCTCAGACATTTCGACTCAAATATGAATATCAAATTCATGCTGCACTTCCAAATCCCTTTAATTTGAGCCCCATATTGCCACGGCCAGTAAATATGAACCATTTGGAGGGTGTTTTGGGGCTGGGGCGGCCACTGGCACTTTTCACTGAAAATATTGGGTTGCCCAAAAAGTAATTGCGGATTTTTCATATAGTCAGCGTTGACAAATTTTTTTTCACAGCTTGTGACTCTGTGATTGCATTCTTTCTTCTGTCGGTCAGCTGTTACTTTTAGCTTGCTTTAGAAAAAAAGTGTAAAAAAAGTATATTTGATTAAAGTTCATTCTAAGTTTTATTAAAAAAGCATTTACTTTCTTTTAAAAAATCCGCAATTACTTTTTGGGCAACCCAATAGATATCAAATTCCTTCTTTAATATGGGTCTAATAACCCATTTGACGTATCTTTAGGAGGAAAACCGTCGCCTAGACTTGAACGCAAATTTTAATGTCATATTCGTAATCTATTCCTTAATACCTTTCATATGAGTCCCATATAGCCATGGTCTGCTAATATGGTCATATGGGGGTATTTGGGGGTGGGCTACCTCCCATTACTTGGACCTAATGTTTTATGGCATATTTTTAATCTACTGTCTATACTTCTTATTTGACTTCCCTATTGACATATACTTCGCATATTTCTGTTTGGAGAAGAAGAAGAAGGGGGGTCTGGTCTCCAATACCTTTCATTTGATACCCTTATTGTGCCCATAGGACCACTTTCGGATACGGGTGGCGTTTTTGGGGTAAGGGGTAGTGTCCGCCTCCACCTGCTATCTATTTAAAAATTATATAGCCTATGTTTCCTTTCAGACAAACGTACACAATCTATGAAAATTTTAAGAAAATCGGTTCAGCCAAGCATCATATAGTCATAATGGGTCTAACGACGTTTTTGAGGGGTGGCGTGACCCCCTATACTTCGATTTGATTTTGCATGCCAAATTCGAAATCTACTCTCGACTACCTTTCATTTGAGCCCCATATTGAAATGGACGTCCAATATGCCAGTTTGGGGGAGTTTTGGGGATGGGGCGGCCCGTTGGGTACTTAGACTCAAATTTTAATACCATATTCGTATTTTACTCTCCCCCCATGACCCCCCATGCTTCGACAAGAATTTGTATGCCAGATTCGTTATCTACTCCCGCATACTTTTTATTTGATACCCATATTGTCCTTATCGGTCCACTTTTGATTTTGGGTGGTGTTTTGGGGGTAACGGTGGAGAGTTCGCCCCCTTCCGTTATCAATCAATTATAAAGCCTTTTCCTACATCCAGGCCATATTCGTAATCTACTCCCTAATACCTTTCATTTGAGTCCCATATTGTCATGATCGTCAAATAAACTTATTTTAAGGGGTTTTAGGGCTGGGGCGGTCCCCCAAGTACTTTGACCCAACTTTTATTATGAAATTCGTACTCTACTCTTGAATACCTTTCATTTGAATCGCATATTGTACCGATTCGGTCCACTTTATTTTTGGGAAGTACTTATTGTGGTAAGGGGGAGGGTCCGCCCCCCTCCCGATATCAAAAAATTATATGGCCTATGTTTCCTTCCAGACCACCCTACACAATCTGGGCAAATTTCAAGGTAATCGGTTCTGCCGTTTTTGAGTCTATATGGAACAAATATCTGATAAAAAGTTCGTCTTTTACTGGGAGGGCCTTAAATGGTCCGATCGGAATTATATTCGAAAACTTAAAAAAATCGGACATTTAATGGTCTCGCGAACGTCAATTGTGTGATCTGTAACTAAGTCTGCTGTACAGATATCAATCCCCCTGGACCATATTGGCAACGAATAATTAGTACTCTTTTAATGTTAGAAATCTCCGCGAAATCTTGCTCCAGCAGATATGTGACACTTGCTATAGGGTATTTAATAGTCTTCCTTGTACGATTCTAGTTTATGTTTGCTTTACTATTGCCTGGTTCGCTTTTCACGGTTTTCCCATTTTTAAATGAAACCAGGTGGAGCATTTCATTTGCAGTTGCTAGTGCACAGAGTTCGGTTACAGCTCAAACGCACAACCCCCGTTGCCAGTGGACAATGACCAAAAATGTGTGCTTTTGTAAAAGTTATTTCTGTTTTTGTTTGATTCGAATCCAGCTACATGGAAAATTTCGCCACTGACCTTTTCACCTTTTCTGGGCAAAAACAAAACGTTAGGACAAAGTTGTGATCGCAAAACATTCCACAAAAGTAGGGCTTTTGAAGTTGCTGTTGTACGTACAATTGCATTCATAAAGGTTAGGGGATTTTACACAGCAACGTAGTGAATATATCATAGGAAATGATTACCTTGGCATACATTAAATATGCAAGTTTATGAATGAGTTAAATTAACCGTGTAAGGTTTCATGTTTTACTGCATACACAGTTAAAAATATTTTTGAAAAACGCAACATTTTGGTGGAAAAATAGGGAGAAAATTTGTTAATTTTTCCTTCAACATTTTTTTTTTAGAATGATAACAACCTATAACAACAACAACACTATTCATCAGCAAAACAAAACCATCGGAGGCCACCGTAGCGCAGAGGTAAGCATGTCCGAATATGACGCTGAACGCCTGGTTTCGAATCCTGGCGACACCATCAGAAAAAATTTTCATCGGTGGTTTTCCCCTCCTAATGCAGGCAACATTTGTGAGGAACTACGCCATGTAAAACTTCTCTCCAAAGAGGTGTCGCATTGCGGCACACCGTTCGGAGTCGGTTATAAAAAGAAGGCCCCTTATCATTGAGCTTAAAACTTGAATCGGACTGCACTCATTGATATGTGAGAAGTTTGCCCCTGTTCCTTAGTGGAATGTTCATGGGTAAAATTTGCAATTTGCAAAACAAAACCATTAAACCAACCACCACATGTGCTTTGGTGCATAGCTTCTGTGGTGGTGGTTGATTTTATTATATTTATTCGTTTCTCGCTTGTTTTCGCTCGTTTAATACTTGCTTTCGGGTTTTTCTCTGTCACTCACTCTATTATTACCAGAAAAACAATTTTATTAATTTTGCCGTCGCTGAAATTTGAACTCATGATCTCATCTTTGGTAGTTTTGCACACGTCCTGTAGCCTATCGACATAATTTCGTTGATGATAAAATAATTTCAGCGGTGGCTTTCCCCTCCTAATGCTGGCAACATTTGTGAGGTACTATGCCATGTGAAACTACTCTTCAAAGAGGTGTCGCACTACGGCGCGCCGTTTGGACTCGGCCATAAAAAGGAGGCCCCTTATCACTGAGCTTTAACATGAATCGGATTGCACTCACTGATATGTGAGAAGTTTTCCCTTGTTCCTTAGTGGAATATTCATGTTCAAAAGTTTCAATTTTACAGTAGTGGTGTAGACTATAATGATTAATTTGCAGAAAATTTAATATAGCTGTGTTCTGGAAGTCTTAAAAATTAAAAAATAAAATGTAATACTCACGATTTAAAAGCATTTTTGATATTTTGGGGCTACAATAAACTTTTATCATCTGAAAATAGTAGAAAATGTGTGCATTGTTTATGATCTTACTAACAAATTTCTCTGAGTGTATACTTCGTGAGCACATACAATAGAATGGGTAATACTCAGTCGCCCTAGGATGGGGGTTTCGTGAATTTTGCCATTCCGTTTGCAATACTTAAAATATCGATTTCTGACTTTACAAAGAAAAATTTTCTTCTTCTTATATATAAAAATCAATTTGTGTTTGTTTGTAGGCTTGTTTGTTTGTATGTGTGTTCCTTATAGACCCATAAACGGCTGAACCGATTTTCTTGAAATTTTCACAGATGGTGCGTAATGATCCCGTGGTGAAAAAAGGGTACTAAATTTTTTGATATCTGAAGGGGGACGGACCCTCCCATTTACCCTAATTTTCAGAAATGCCAGATCTCGGAGATGGGTGGTGCGATTAAAGCGAAATTTTGTGTGCTCTCATATAGCTCCCTAAAAATAAAAATTTGCTATCCAAATTTCGGATGGGGTACCTAGGGGGGCTGCCCCATCCTAAAACCTACCAAACATATATTTAGACCAATCACGACAATATGGAACTCAAATGAAAGGTATTTAGGATAAGAAAACGTATCTGTTATCCAATTGTCGGACCAAGTGTTAGGGGGACCACCCAAGCCCCAAAACACCCCTAAATAAGACATATTTACCGACCATGGCAATATGGGACTCAAATGAAAGGTATATGCGAGTAGAATACGAATCTGATATCTAAATGTGGGCCCACGTTTCTGGGGGGTGGACCCCTTCCCCAAAACACCCCCAAACAGGACTTATTTACTGACCATGGGAATATTGGGCTTAAGTAATAGGTATCTGAGTGTAGAATACGAATCTGATATTCAAAAATGGGACCAAATGTTTGGGGGGCCGCCTCTCCCCAAAAACATCCCCCAAAGGAGACAAATTTACGACCATAGCAATATGGGGCTCAAATGAAAGGTCTTTGGGAGTAAGGCAAGAATCTGATAGCAATATTCGGGAAAAGTGTCTATGGGGCCACCCCACCCCCACAAAACCACCCAAATAGGAAGGATTTGTTGACTATTGCAATATGAGGCTCAAATAAGAGGGTTTTTAAAGTGGAATACGAATCCGATATAAATTTTCAAGGCCAACTCACTGAGTGGCCGCTGATCCCCCAAGCCGGTCATGTTTTGCCGACTATGGAAATATGGGGCTCAATTTAAAGGTATTTGAGAGTAGATCAAAATTAGGTTCCAACTATCTAGAGGACGTCCCACCACCATAACAACCCCGAAATAGAACGTATTTGCTCACCAAGACAAGTTAAGTCTTTAAGAGAGTGGAACTAGATATTTATAGTTTTTAGGGCCAATACCCCAAAACGGACATATTTGCTGACGTTTGCAATAGGGAGTTTCAATGAGATTAGAAAACGAATTAGATATCCAATTTTGAGGGCAATGCCAATATGGGGTCCAAAAAAATGATAAATAGATACATGATAATAGAGCACGTTGCTGATATATTTTCGGGGCTTAGTGTTTGGGCGACCACCCCAATCCGCAAGACACCCCTAAATCGGCCATATATACCGACCGTGTCAATGTGGAGCTTAAATGAAAGGTATTGGAGGATAAAGCAAGAACTGATATCCACTTTCGGGACCCAAAATATTCCACAAACAGCAATTTTTTACTGACCATCGCAATATGGGGCTCAAATAAAGGTAGAAAAGGAATTTGATATCCAAATGTAGGACCACATATTTAGGGCATCACCACTACCCCAAAGGGTAAAAATTTTTCGACCATGACAATATGTGGCTCAAATGAAAGGTATTTGAGATTAACAAACGAATTTGATAACCTATTTTGGGGCCATGTGTTTGGGGGACGCCTCATCCTGTAAACTCCTCTTAAGCCAATGGCAATATGGGATTTAAATAAATGGTATTTGAAAGAAGAGCACGATGCTGATATTTTTTCAGGGCCAAGTGTATGGGTGACCACCTCACCCCCGAAAACACCCTTAAATCAGATATCATGAGAATATCGGGCTGAAATGAAGTATTTCAAGAATGGAGTACACCTTATATCCAAACTTAAATTCGTAGACCAATCAACACCATATGGGATTCGGATAAAGGCACTTATATTGTTAAACTGTTAGTCAAGTTAGCATAGTATTTCACTTAAAGATCTTTAAGTGTCAAAAATAAATATTCCAATGAAACTTTTGTTCCATATAAAGTAAAAGAAGGCGCAGCGGAGCGGGCCCGGGTCAGTTGATATATATTGAGTTGCCCAAAAAGTAATTGCGGATTTTTTAAAAGAAAGTAAATGCACTTTTAATAAAACTCTTTTTCTAAAGCAAGCTAAAAGTAACAGCTGATAACTGACAGAAGAAAGAATGCAATTACAGAGTCACAAGCTTTGAAAAAATTTGTCAACGCCGACTATATGAAAAATCCGCAATTACTTTTTGGGCAACCCAATATATTGATCGTCGTAATATTCCTTCATCTCTCCAATAAATTTATAATCAATTGCCATACGAAACTTTTTATTATGGAATAGAAGTTTACTCAATTTGTAAATTTTAAGCATGGATTAAATACATTTTCATTTTCTTGAACATCATTGTATATGTAACATCCATTATTCTTCATGGATGTGCAACAACATTTTGTTAGCACCCGCTTTAATTTCAATGTTCCATTTAGTTCGTATGCTGATGGATGTACTACGGGCTTCTTGTTATTGGTTGAATGACATCTACCTCTAGGTAGACAAACATATATGCTGTTTTGGACTATTCGTGGTAGAAGTGTATTTGTTTTTAATTAAAACACCCATTAAATGGGTGACAGTTGAGCTGATGTGTCATGCTATGTCGAAACAACAAAATTTGATGTTTACACTTCTAAACGACAATGTTGCCAAATTCTGTCTAAATTTCTATGGAAATTTCCTGCTAAAATCCAGTTACAAAAATACATTTTGTCTAAAAAAAAAAAATAAATAAATGGTACCATAGATGTTGTTGACGTTGCTTGGAAACCGTAGGGACAACATCAATCAGCATAATTTAAGATACTTTACTATATGCTGGCATGTATGTCATTCAGTTGGAATTAGTTTGGCTTTTGAAAAAGAGGAGCTTAAGTTAAACACAATAAAGATAATTATGCATGCACATGAGATATGTATATAAACATATCACATGCAGGCAGCAACAAATGGAGGTCTCTGGATGGGCTTTTACAGCACAAAAACTGCATTATATCGAGTAAATAAAGTCACGTTAATGTGTTTGTTTTTGAACATTATTTCTCATTGGTTGGTTGGAATGCATACTTCACATATAATGTATGAAATATGAAATATTTAACAACCAAGAGATGTACAGTTCGAACTCATTTAACAAGTTCTGCTGATAATGTGGAACACAGTCTGCTGATCGCTCCGAGTTATTTTTCCCATATAATTGGTACTAGCTGGGGAGGTCCCGCTTCGCTGCGCGTTCTCTCACTATCTTATTTTATCTGAGCCCTATTGGGTGCTGGTAGGGCCTTTCAGATATTTCGCGCCAATGTGGATATAATATTGATGCTCTTCCCCCAAATACCTTTCATTGTAGTCTTATATTGCTATGGTCGGTAAATATGTCCAGTATAGTAGTGTTTTTGGGGATGTGGTGGATCCTCATGTATCACATTCGTGCTCTTGTCTCAAATACCTTTCATTTGGATCCCATTTTGCATTATTGGTTTATTTTCCATTTGGCTGGCTTTGGAGGTGAGGCGGCCCCCTAGATATCCCACCCTAAATTAGAATACAAATTTCTGTATTTAAGTTGTTATAAACAAACCAAATTTCGCTTAAATCGCCCTACCCATCTCCGAGATCTGGCGTTTGGATGTTAGATCTACTTCATTCTCTTGGATTTGGCGGAAGCCCAAAATCTTTGCCCCCGAAAGTGGGCAAACCTCCACCCCCAAAAAACCACATTGGAGCTACATATTGCTATAGTCGGCATAAATGTGTGGTTTGGGGGGGGGGGGGAGTTTATGAGGTGAGACGTCCCTGAAACACTTGGCCGTGAAACCGATACAGATTTGAACCCCTTTTTGCCATAATCCACAAATATGTCCAGTTTGAGGGGTATGCTGAAGGGGGGCCGGCCACCCACATACTGAGCCCTGAAAAAATATCAGCATTGTGATCTACTCCAAATTTCTGTTATTGGAGCTCGAATTGCCATTTGTTTAGGGGAAATTTTTGGGTTGACACGACCCTCTAACATTTGACCTCAAAATTGGATATCAAATTCGTTTTCTACTATCAAATACCTTTTATTTATCGCAATAGTAGGCAAAAATGACCGGTTTGAAGGGAGTTTAGGGGCAGGACCCGAAAATAATATCAGCATCGTGCTAGAGCACGATTTTGTTTGGTCCCCATAATGTCAAGCATTTTGAAGTTGGCTATAAAGATATTCAGGGCTACGGGTCTCGTTCAGATCGCAGATCGCACTAATAAATTTTTTTGTATTGGTTATCTACATTCAAAATCATATTTCAAAGCGAACACCTGGGATACCACATTCTTAAAGATCCACAGGTCCTCCTGTGTCCATTCCAATTTGAGGGTAACAATTTTACTCTTCTTTTACCTTCCATTTCCGTTCTCTTCTATACTGATCGGCCTTCATATATTATTTTTACTTCCATTTTTTAGTAGGATAGGAGGAGGGGGATTGCCCTCTGACACTTCCTTTCATTTGAGTACAATATGTTCTCGGTCATCCTACATGACAGTTTGGCGTTGCATTTATATTGGGAGGAGATGGTCGGTCCCCCCGACGTTAAGAACCACAGTCTTTTATTGTCGCGATTTACTGTCCTGCGGAACGGTAGAACGTGACCCAGATACTTTAATTCTTATACCAACATACGATTCCAAATATACTGTCATGAACCATTTTTTTAATTGACATTATATCCCGATCGAACTACACGTCCTATTGAGGGGCATTTGGTGGGTGGGCCGGTCCCAGACTCTGTCCTAATTGTGCATACCAGATTCGTAGTCAACTCCCAAAGATCTTTCATTCGATACCCATTTTGTGATGTTCGACATTTATGCCCGTTTTGGAAGTTTTTGGGGTTGGGGAGGCCCCGCAGATAACTTGGACCAAATTCTTATAACAAATTCCAAATATCTTTCGTTTGATACCCATATTGTCTTAATCGGTAAATATGACTTTTTGAGGGGTTTTGGGGGGTGGGGAGGCGCCTCAGACACCAAGCAAAACATATCCATATTACCCAAAGTGGTGAAAGAGTCCTCTTGGAGCTTTTTTGGGGGTGGGGTACCCCCCGAAAATTAAGAGTGATATTTGTATACCAAATTCGTACTCTACTCTTAAATACCTTTCATTTGATACCCATATTGTCCCAATTAGTGCACATGTCCGTTCGGGTGGGTTTTGGGATGGGGCGCCCCCCCCGATTATTTGACTCCAAAATTGTTTACCAATTTCATGTTTTTGGGGTACCATAAGGCGGCATACAAAATTTCGCTTAAATCGGTGCGCACATCTCCGAGATCTGGCGTTTTTGAAAATTGAGGTTTGGGGGAGTACTAAAATATTACATGAAAGTCTCACAAACGATCCTACTTTTATACCAACCACCATAGGATAGGGGAAACATTCATTTACTCAGTCCGTTTGGAACACATGGAAAAATCCATTACCTACCCTACAAAGTGTATATATTTCGGATAGTTTTAAAATTCTAAGACCATTTAAGGATGTCCATGCGTCTGTCCATCTGTCCATCCGTGTGTCTGTCAATTGTTATTATCATGCTTTAAAAATTGACCAATCAAAATGGACTAAAATGGTCCAGATCGGAACATATTTGGATAAAGCTGCCAAATAGACCGATCCTCCGATTTAGGGTCTTGGGCCCATAAAAGCCACAATTATTATCCGATTTTGATGAAATTTTTGGGACAGTGAGTAACGTTAGGCCCTTTAACAACCTTCGTCAATTTGGCTCAGATCGGTCCAGATTCGGATATAGCTGCCATATAGACCGATCCTCCGATTTAGGGTCTTAGGCCCATAAAAGCCACATTTATTATCCGATTTTAATGAAATTTGGGACAGTGAGTAACATTAGGTCCTTCGACAATCTTCGTCAATTTAGATCAGATCGGTTCAGATTTGGATATAGCTCCCATATAGACCGATCCTCCGATTTAGGGTCTTGAGCCCATAAAAGCCACAATTATTATCCGATTTTGATGAAATTTTTGGGACAGTGAGTAACGTTAGGCCCTTTAACAACCTTCGTCTATTTGGCTCAGATCGGTCCAGATTCGGATATAGCTGCCATATAGACCGATCCTCCGATTTAGGGTCTTAGGCCCATAAAAGCCACATTTATTATCCGATTTTGATGAAATTTGGGACAGTGAGTAACGTTAGGCCCTTCGACAATCTTCATCAATTTGGCTCAGATCGGTCCAGATTCGGATATAGCTGCCATATAGACCGATCCTCCGATTTAGGGTCTTGAGCCCATAAAAGCCATATTTATTATCCGATTTTGATGAAATTTGGGACAGAGAGTAACGTTAGGCCCTTCAACAACCTTCGTCAATTTAGCTCAGATCGGTTCAGATTTGAATATAGCTGCCATATAGACCGATCCTCCGATTTAGGGTCTTAGGTTCATAAAAGCCACATTTATTATCCGATTTTGATGAAATTTGTGACAGTGAGTGAGCCTTAGGCTCTTTGACATCTTTCTTTAGTTTGGCTCTGATGGGGTCAGATTTGGATATAGCTGCCATATAGACCGATTTCTTGATTTAAGGTTAAAGGCGCAATTATCGTCCGATGTCGCCGAAATTTGGGAGAATGGTTCAAGTTAAGCCCCTTGATATACTTCTGCAATATGGCACAGATCGGTCCAGATATGGGTATAGCTGCCATATAGACCGATCTCTCAGTTTTAGTTTTTGGGGCCATAAAAGGCGCCTTTATTGTCCGATTTCGCCGAAATTTGGGACAGTGCTTTGTTTTAGGCTCTTCGACATTTCTCTGCAATTTGGCCCAAATCAGTTCAGATTTGCATATAGCTGCCATATAGACCGATATCTCGATTTAAAGTCTTGGCCCCATAAAAGGCGCATTTAAAATCCGATTTCGCTGAAATTTGGCACAATAACTTATGTTGGGCTTGTCGTCATCCGTGTCGGTTATGGTTCAGATCGGTTTATTTTTAGATATAGCTACTGTACTTATTAATATTATGTCCAAATCGGAATATATTTCGATATAACTGCTATGGGACATAAGGTATGCTATTTTCACCGGATTTTGATGAAAGGTAAAAAATGCAAATTTTTCCCATGAACATTCCACTAAGGAACACGGGCAAACTTTTCACATCTCAATGTGTGCAGTCCGATTCAAGTTTGAGCTCAATGATAAAGGGCTTCCTTTTTATAGCCGAGTCCGAGCGGGGTGCCGCAATGCGACACCTCTTTGGAGAGAAGTTTTGAATGGCATAGTACCTCACAAATGTTGCCAGCATTAGTAGGGGAAAACCACCGCTGAAAATTTTTTCTGATGGTCTCGTCAGGATTTGAAACCAGGCGTTCAGCGTCATAGGCGGACATGCTAACCTCTGCGCTTAGGTGGTTTACATAAATACCCGAGGTGGTGGGTATCCAAAGTTCGGCCCGGTCGAACTTAACGCCTTTTTACTTGTTTGTTATCTAATATAAAGCTAAATAAAGCTCTTCTAAGAGCAGTAGACCAATTTAAGGGAAAGTCTTTCAATGCTCCCTGTGTGGGTGCATATGAAGCGTAAGGTGGGGTAGTGGAATTTAGACAATATTTAGTCTGTTGTGATGTAATACCTCGGCAGCAAGAACAAGTCTCCAGAATATCGAAAAAAAAAAAATAATTTTCTTAGCTTAAGAAGTCGGCAGATCTGTCTGCTTAGCAAAAAACATTGAGAGCTTTGAAGTGGTGTTTTGTTCTGTTCAAAATACTAAATAAAAGTTTGAGTTGTATGTGCTAAAGAAGTTCATTCTAGATGTGGGTCTTAAATGGGACTAAAGCAAACAAAATCAAAGTTAAACCAATTTAAGTTGTACTTTAAAGTCGTAACTACACTGAGCTGAAGTACACCTATATAACGTCTTGATATCTGTGTTTCATAGAACTGTTTGCCATGTGCATCTGATTACCAAACAATTTTTCACTTAGGTCGACCATTTTCTTGTATTGCTTGAAACCTCTTAAATGTCTTACACAAGTTTTTTTCTACTATTAAAGATTTTCTAGTATATTGTCTTTTATTTTTAAAAAGTTTGAATTCGTTTGTTTACCTGGCTTTTGCGGCAGTCTTGGTAGTTCGTAGTGTGTTTCCTGCTGTTTTCACTATTTCACTTGAACGTTTGTGTTATTTCATTCGCTATGCGTTTCCATCTTTTGTGCTGCAATAGAAGCCATAGAAGTTACTATTTGCTATTTGAGCTGTCTTGGTTTCATCACAGACAGTAATTTGAGTAAATGCAATTCTTATGTACCTACAAAAAAAAATAAATCAAGATATAGTTCAAAAATAAATCAAAATATAGATTATTTAACGAAATGTTTCCTAAAACGACTTGATTAAATTCGAAAGGGCATTGCAATGCGTTATAACCTTTGCCATGGGATGAAGATCTATGTTCTCGAAAAGTATTGGGTTGCCCAAAAAGTAATTGCGGATTTTTCATATAGTCGGCGTTGACAAATTTGTTCACAGCTTGTGACTCTGTAATTGCATTCTTTCTTCTGTCAGTTATCAGCTGTTACTTTTGGCTTGCTTTAGAAAAAAAGTGTAAAAAAAGTATATTTGATTAAAGTTCATTCTGAGTTTTATTAAAAATGCATTTACTTTCTTTTAAAAAATCCGCAATTACTTTTTGGGCAACCCAATATATAAATTCTATTTATCCGTCCTTCCTTTAGCCAATACTTTCTAAGAGCCAGATTAATAGGAATTTTATATGAGCTAAAATCGTCCTCATTAACATATTTAACTTATTCGAAGTCAAACCCCCGAGTGTATAATTCTCTTGCCAATTTGTCTGAACTTCAGCACATCGAGCTATGCGAGAAGAAGACTTCCCTTATAACAACTCAAATTCGTTAGGAAGAAACCACCATTAGTGAAACAAAATAAAAAGCTTTCTAGCTCACAGTGCCAGCAGAGCTTTGTCAAACCGTCCTTTTTTTACAACGAAATGAATGTAAAGTACAAATATGTACTTACAGCGTAATGCACTTTCGTTCAATATGAAAACATCAAGCACAGTTTTCTCTTAATATTATACATATGAACATGCACGAGTTTTATAAAAACTGGTGTGCAAAAAAACCGAACGGCCGGTTTACTCACTTAGGTAAAACTAATTTTTATGCTATTTAGAGGTGGCCAAAACAATACACTGTTCCAAATGTTGTCTCAATTGCATATGAAACATAAATCCCTATCGCAGTTATATCAATGTTCCGATTTGGAAAATGTTTTTTTTTGGGTCAGGATGGGGAAATGCTTCTCTCTTGTTTTCAACGGTAACGGCTTCTGCTTTCAGACCTCCGCATTCATACTCAGTCCTCTTCCTACACAGTATTTGTTAGGCATATCTCGTGATCAACTCCCAGTTCTTCTTGTCTTCGAACCCCTCTGGATTATTATTTCAGGCGAAACGCCCCCAATCGCGCGGCCATTTGCAGTAAAAGATCATGTGCGACCTTACTCCTGCCCATGTTGTCCTCTAGTATTCTTAGTATGTGTGCCTCCTTTATTCTTATCAGTTGTGTGCCTCCTTTATATACCAACCACCATAGGATGGGGGTATACTAACCTAGTCATTCCGTTTGTAAGACATCGAAATAATGATCTAGGACCCCATAAAGTATATATATATTTTTGATCGTCTCGACATTCTGCGTCGATCTAGCCATGTCTGTCCATCTGTCAAAAACACGATAGCGGTCGAAAGCGTAAAGCTAGCCACTTGAAATTTTGCACAGATACTTGCTATTAATGTAGGTTGTTAAGGATTGCAAATATGCCATCGGTTCGGAGTTGGATATAGATCCCATATAAACTGACCTCCCGATTTAACTTCTTGAGCCCCTGGAAGCGGCAATTTTTCCCGATTTGGCTGAAATTTTGCATGTAGTGTTTTGTTATGATTTTCAATAAATGTGTCAAGTAAGGTTACAATCGATTCAAAATCTGATATAGCTCCCATATAAACCGATCTCCCGACTTGACTTCTTGAGCCGCTGAAAGTGACTATTTTCATCTGATTTGGCTGAAATTTTGCTCACGGTGGAAATCGGACAAGAACCTGATATAGCTCCCATAAAAGCCAATCTCCCAATTTGACTTCTTGAGCCCATGGAAGCCTCAATTTTATCTGATTTGGCTGAAGTTTTACACAAAGTGTTCTGTTATGATTTCCAACAACTGTGTCATGTACGGTTCAAATTGGTCTATAACCTGGCATAGCTCCCATGTAAACCCGTCTCTCTATCATCCTTGTTCGGTACCTAGAGTATTATTTTTTGCTGGTTTGACAGAAGTTTGGTATGTGGAATAAAATAATGCCCTTCAACTAAATTTATTTTGTATGAATTTTTTGCTAAATCCACGGTGGTGGGTTCCCAAGATTCGGTCCGTCCGAACTTTGTATCTTCCTGAGACAGATAGGTGATCCGTCGCACCTTTTCCGCTGTGCGTGCATAAACAGCATTTGATAGAGTTAATGCACTCTTTCATCTTGTGTCCACTCTTGCCGCATTTAATACATAGTCACATTCCTTTTCTATTGGGTCCCTTGCATTCCAACTCTAAATGCATTGCTCCAAATCAAATGAAGCAGATTTTTCTCTCATCTATTAAGCTGAACATTCGCTTCTTCAGCTGTCTTTCCCTTGACTTAATCACTGCATCAGTGATCTCTTCGGCAGCGTAGATGGAGTCCTGGTCGCTTATCTCTGTTGTTGCATTTCGTTTTTGGTCCTGCATGACTACAGCCTCTTCAAGAGTGCCCTTGTGGGACACCTCCCTATTTCCACCTCTGCCCATCACAACGATAATTCGTTCTTGTCTTTTGGACGGAGGGGAAGACGACTTCGGCTTCCTCTGGTTTCGCATTTCGCCTAAGCGAGCACGTCTGCATATCTATGGCCTTATAATAACACAGCTGTCAGCCCGTAGCATCAATCCATAAGACCCTAAATCGGAAAATCAGTCTATATGGCTGCTATATCCAAATCGGAACTGATCTGAGCCAAATTGACGAAGGATTTCGGAGGGTCTAGCACAACGCACTGTTTCAAATTTTAGCGAAATCGGTTAATAAATGTGGGTTTTATAGCCCTAAGACCCTTAATCGGAGGATCGGTCTATATGGCAGCTATATCCAAATCTGGACCGATCTGGGCCATATTGACGAAGGATGTCAAAGGGCCTAACACAACTCATTGTGCCAAATTTCAGCGAAATTGGATTATGGGCCTAAGACCCTTAATCGGAGGATCGGTCTATATGGCAGCTATTGACCAAATTGATGTAGAATGTCGAAGGGCCTAACGCAACTCACTGTCCCAAATTTTAGCAAAATCGGACAATAAATGTGGCTTTTATGGGACTTAGACCGTAAATCGGCGGACCGGTCAATATGGGGGATATATCAAGCTATAGTCCGATATAGCCCATCTTCGAACTTAATCTGCTTATGCACAAAAAGGGAATCTGTGCTAAGTTTCAGCTCAATATCTCTATTTGTAAAGACTGTAGCGTAATTTCAACAGACAGACGGACGGACATGTCTAGATCGTCTAAGATTTTTACGCCGATCAAGAATATATATACTTTATAGGGTCGGAAATGGATATTTCGATGTGTTCCAAACGGAATGACAAAATGAATATACCCCCATCCTTCGGTGGTGCGTATAAAAATATACACGGATCTCGAGAAGCCTAACATAAGTCACTGTGTCAAATTTCATTGAAATCGGATAATACATGCGCCTTTTATGGGGCCAAGACAAGATATCGAAGCTATATATCGAACTGCACCTATCTGGGCCGCTTTCAAGAAGTATATCGGGGGACCTAACTCAACTCACTATCCTAAATTGCCACGAAATTCGACAAAAAATGGGCCTTTTATGGGCCTAATCAAGAGATCGGAGTGTAGGCAGCCAAATCTGAACCGATCGGGGCCAAATTAAAAAAAAAATGCCGAGAGGCCTAACACAACTCACCCAAATTTCAGCCGAATCGGACAATATATGCGCCTTTTAAACGCCCAAGACCTTAAATCAAGAGATCGGTCTATATGGCAGCTATATCCAAATCTGGACCGATCTGGGCCAAACTGAAGAAGGATGTCGAGTGGCCTACCACAAGTCACTGTATCAAATTTCAGCAAAGCCGGATAATAAATGTGGCTTTTGTAAGCCCATATGAGAGCTATTCAAGATATGTTCCGATATAGCCCATCTTCGAGCTTAACCTGCCTATAAACAAAAACAAAAAAGAATTTGTGGAAATTTTATATCAAGATCGTCTATCCACTACGACTATCGAAATATATCTACTTTTTAGGGTCGGAAATAGATATTTCGATGTGTATACCGCCATCCTATGTTGGTGGGTATGAAAAATGGATATTCCTTTTGAAGTTTTTCGTGTTTCTCAAACTGAACTTGGTGCGTTATTACTAAATCCGGAACATTTTCTCACCACTAACTCTTGTTTTTGGGATATATGATGCTTTGATGGATTTAATTGGTTTATACCTTCCATTTTAGAATATGGTTAACTGCCTTCATTGTTCCGTTGGCAAAATCTCTAAGTATTTGTTTAAGACACAATTAGGTTAGGTTAGGTATGAGTGTCAGTCCTTTATAGACTCAGCTGGACAATTTTTAGTCCATTGTGAAACCACAGTATTGACAGACCAACACCTCATTTGAGGATCGAACCCACGAATCCCGCTATGGCATTTAGAGTACCTTAGACACCATTAAGAGTATATATTCTGGATCATCATCAAATTTTAATTCTATCTAACAATGTTCGTCCGTTAGTCTGTTCACAATACTCTAACTTCTGAGTGAGAAAGCTAGCCTCCAGATTTAATCTATTATTATCTGATTTGTCTGAAATTTTGAACGTGGTATTTTTTTTGACTTCTTGCTGCCATAGCAAGTACGATCCATACCGGCCCATAATATGATTAAGTTCCGTTATAAACAAATTATTTTTATACCCACCACTGTAGGATAGGGGGTATATTCATTTAATCATTCCGTTCGCAACCATCGAAATATGAATTTCCGACCCTACAAATTGTATATATTTCGGATCGTTGTAAAATTCTAAGACGATTTAACGATGTCCGTGTGTCTGTCCGCCTGTCCGTTCGTCTGAGTTGAGCTGAAATTTGGCACAAAAACGTATTTTTGATGCACGCTGGTAAAGTTCTTAAACAGGTCAAATCGGACCATATTTGGATATAGCTACATATTTGGATAGCTGCAAATATGGTTCAGATCGGACTATATATGCCTACCATATAGACCGATATCCCGATAAAGGGTCTGCATGCAGACCATAAAAGCTTTATTTATTACCCGATTTCGCTGAAATTTGCTACAGTAGGTTATTTCAACCCTCCCGACATCTAACCTAATAATGGATAAGATCGGTCCATAGTGCGTAGTTTTAAACCTCCCAACAACCGACCCAAATGTGTTACAGATCGGACTATATTTAGATATAGTTGTCATATAGATCGATCTGCCGATAAAGGGTCTGAAGCCCATAAAAGCTTTATTTATTACCGGATTTCGCTGAAATTTGAAACAGTCCGTTTTTCTGAGCCTCACGATATCCGACCTTAATATGGTTCAGATCAGTTTATAACTGGATATATCTGCCAAAAAATCAAATTTTTTTGTTCTACAAAATTGAATGGTGACATTTATATTAGACCACTCAATGCCCGTGCCGAGTTTTGTTGCTTAGATTATCCAATTTTCATCGGATTGCATGGGATTTATATATATATACCCAAGGTGGGTATATATGTTCAATTTGATTTCCGAAAAATTATTTGTCAAGTAAGGCACATAAGTAACCAAGGTGGCGTATGACTCATATGGACATAATTACCTGATAGTAAACATACGTACCATGGGCCAATAAATTTAAAAAATTATTTATGTGGTAATACCAAAAAAAATACACACCTCGAGTTGTCATATTGCCGCAAAAACACTTAAAATCGCCTGCAAAACTTTTTGTTTATATATATAGGCAAAGGTTAATTCTAGATACTATTACTATATTTCTTTTAAAATTTGCCTACATTTATAAATAAAAAGTTTTGTGGTCTATTAAAAGTGTTTTTGTGGTCATATAACAACTCGAGTCATGGAGTTTTGTTCTTTTTCCAAAGAGTTTTAACCCACTACCAAAGAAAGGGTAAAAAATAGCCAACAGGACAGCTGTCTTAGAAAATTTTTAGCTCAAAAATTCAAACCAAAATTATTCTTTAAACCGTTTTAGTGTAATGAATGGCAAAAAAAAAATGGTCGACAATAATATATGGAAGTTATATCTAGTTCTGAATCGATTTTGGAGGCATAGGTGTCCGCCTATGATGCTGAACGCCTGGGTTCGAATCCTGACGAGACCATCAGAAAACATTTTCAGTGGTGGCTTTCCCCTCCTGGTCAAGATCGGGCTATATTTGGGTATAGCTGTCATGCATACCGATCTCTCTACGATTTCGATATCTGACAAGGTCAAATACTTAGGTGTGATCTTGGACAGTAAAGTGAATTCTAAATATCCGACACATTGACATACAGATTAAGTGTGAGGCAGCCACTGCGGCTATGAGACTTAAGGCGATAGTAGAATGAATTGAGGATGGGTGCAGCTCATACCATAGCGGTATAATCGAGGTGACGATAGAAAAACTGGAAGAAGGGGAAGAGGTTTCTGATCGGATACCTGAGATGAACCTTTAGTTCGAGTGCAAAACACTGCTGCCATCGGCATACGGATGGATCAAAGCTAGAGGACAAAGTGGGCCTGCGGGTCTACATTGAGAACCTAGGGACTGAGATCTGTTTTAGACTGGCTGACTATAATACGTTTCTACAGGTGGAGATGCGGGCGGTCACGGGAGGTGTGAGGTGGTGTGGTGCTAACGGACAGTAAAATTGCCATAAGGGCAATAACAACCAGGACGGTAAGCTCAGTCTTGCAGTGTAAGAAGGAGATTAATGCCATTTCTGAGGATGGCACAATCCGCATTGAAGCAATAAAGCTAGATGCTTGAAATTTTAAAAGGATACTTCCTATTGGTATAGATCAGCTGGGATTGTAAATAGGCCAAATCGGTCCATGTTTTGATATAGCTGCCATATAAACCGGTCTTGGGTTTTAACTTCTTGAGCTTCTATAGGGCGCAATTCTTATCTGAATTGGTTGAAATTTTTCATATGTAGATTTGATATGACTTCCAATGAATGTTTCAAATATGGTCTAAATCAGTTGATAACCTGATAAAGCTGCCAAATAAACCTATTTCCCAGTTTGACTTTTTGAGCCCCTGGAGGGCGCAATTATTACTCGCTTGAAATTTAAGAGGTGGTGTTTTTCTATGACATCTAACAGCCAAGACAAATTCGGTTCATATCGGTCAATAACTTGATATAGCTCAAAGATATTTGACATAGTCATTCAAGGAACTTGATAAATGCGATCCATAGTGGAGGGTATATAAGATTCGGTCCGGCCGAACTTAGCACGCTTTAACTTGTTATGGCCACCACCATAGGATGGGGGGTATACTAATTTCGTCATTCTGTTTGTAACTACTCGAAATATTCGTCTGAGACCCCATAAAGTATATATATTCTTGATCGTCGTGACATTTTATGTCGATCTAGCCATGTCCGTCCGTCTGTCTGTCGAAAGCACGCTAACTTCCGAAGGAGTAAAGCTAGCCGCTTGAAATTTTGCACAAATACTTCTTATGAGTGTAGGTCGGTTGGTATTGTAAATTGGCCATATCTGTCCATGTTTTGATATAGCTGCCATATAAATCGATCTTGGGTCTTGACTTCTTGAGCCTCTACAGTGCGCAATACTTATCCGATTGAAATGAAATTTTGCACGACGTGTTCTGTTACGATATCAAACAACTGCGCCAAGTATGGTTCAAATCGGTCCATAACCTGATATAGCTGTCATATAAACAGATCTGGGGACTTGAGTTCTTGAGCTTCTAGAGGGCGCAATTCCTATCTGATTTGGCTGAAATTTTGCATGACGTTTTTTATTTTTTCTTTTAACAACTGTGTCAAATAAGGTTTAAATCGGTTCATAGCCTGATATATCTGCCATATAAACCGATCTGGGATTTTGACTTCTTGAGCCTCTAGAGGTCGCAATTATTATCCGATTTGTCTGAAATTTTGTACAACGGATCCTCTCTTGACCATCAATTATTATGGTCTGAATCGGTCTATAGCCCCATACAGCTCCCATATAAATCGATCTCTCTTTTTTACTTATTGAGCCTCCAAAGGGCACAATTCTTATTCGAATTGGCTGACATTTAACACAGGTCTACAACATATAATTTAATTGTGGTCCAAACCGGACCCTATCTTGATATCGCTCTCATAGCAGAGCAAATCTTTTCTTATATCCTTTTTTGCCTAAGAAGAGATGCCGGGAAAAGAAATCGACAAATGCGATACAAGGTGGGGGGTATAAAAGATTCGGCCCGGCCGAACTTAGCACGCTTTTACTTGTTTTAATATAACCTGATATAAAGTTTCGCTCACTTATCATGACATCGGATAATAAAACCCGAATATTTAAAACATCGGTTTATTATTCACTCTACATGACATTTTCCACTATGCAACATGAATCTATTCTCCAAGTATCCCTTAGAAGCCTTCGAGTTGTAGAGTCAGTGCGCTATATTGCTTGTTCAACAATAAATTTTGAATTGCGGTTTAATTTGAAAGAAAAATTGCTTTGTTATTTATTTAAAATGCTTATTCGAACACAGATTACATTTTGCAATGCCCAAGGACCAAGAACACATCAACAAAGTGGATACTGTGTACAGGAACAATTCTGAGCTTAGTGTACCACAGGAATTAACAATTGCGAAATGTTTGCCATGGCAGTACCATAAATTTATAAATAACAAATAAAGACATATTCCAAGTAAAACTTTAATGTCCACAACTTCAACAAACGAAAATGGACAAAACCAACGAAAGAAAGAGGAGGGACACATTTAAACATTTATTACTGCTGCTATTGAATTACTATGTTTGTTTGTTTTTTCTTAGCCAACTCGTAAATCACGTTAAGTGTTAAAAAGTGTCAAGGGCTGCAATAAATGAAGTCAATAGTAGGATCAGGACTTATATGTTGGCAAGTTGAAGTCAAATAGTTAATAATACGATACTGAAAAAAGAAATTTATTTTGTTTAACTATTTATTGGATTAAAAATATGTGTAAAAATTATATATTTTAGATGTTATTAAGGAGTTCTATTTTATTCTAGGGATTTACTAAGCATTTCAGAATTTGAGGTTAGAAATCTCTATTCGAGTTGAGAACTATAAGCAATATGATGGTTTGGTCATTAGTGGACTCAAGAGTCGAAGTATATTTCCAATTGCTTATTTTTTCCAGGAAAATACCAGAATGACGCCAAGCTGAGTCATTACCAATATGATTGGGTATTATGTGATTCACATTCTAGCTCAGTGATGACGAGTTTTATTATAATAGCAGACTCCGAATGGCATGCCGACAAACTCAGGCAAGCTTTCCCATATTTGAAGACACTACAAATCAACACTAGCAGTATTTTGCACTTAACTTTTCTAATTTTGGATAAATTGGATAACTTAGGCACCCTAATTCCGCACGGACATTGAGTGAAGAACAAAATATTGGTCTTTTTAGCATATATATCCAATTATAAACCAATCTGAATCATATTAAGGTCGGATATCGTGAAGCTCAGAAAAACTCACTTTGTAAAATTTCAGCGAAATCGGGTAATAAATAAAGCTTTTATGGGCTTCAGTCCCCTTATCGGCAGATCAGACTATTTGTGAGCTATATCTAAATATAGTCCGATCTGAACCATATTTAGGTCGGATGTTGGGAGGTCTTCACCTACTCACTGTTTCAAATTTCAGGGAAATCGGGTAATAAATGAAGCTTTTTTTGACTTCAGATCCCTTATCGGCAGATCGGTCTATACGGCAGCTATATCTAAATATAGTCCGATCTGAACCATATTTAGGTCGGGTGTGAGGGGGCTAAAAATAACTCACTGTTTCAAATTTTAGCGAAATCGGTTAAAAAATAAAGCTTTTATGGGCTTCAGACTCTTTATCGGAAGATCGGTCTATATGGCAGCTATATCTAAATATGAACCAATCTAATTCATATTTAGGTAAGATGTCGGGAAGCCTTAAACTACTCACTGTTTCAAATTTCAGCAAAATCGGATGAAAAAAAAAAAGTTTTTATGTGCAGTAGACCCCTTATCGGAAAAACGGCCTATATAGCAGCTATATCCAAATATGTTCCGATTTAGCCCGTTCAGACGTATCTGTGCCAAATTTCAACTCAATATTCAATTTTTGAAGGCTCTAGAGTGATTACAATAGACGGAGGGACAGACAGACAGACAAAAGAAAGAAAGCCAACTTTGTTCTCATCAATGTCATTTTTGATCGATTCAGACACTTCAACCAATGCAGTAATGCAACTGTGATCAGAACAGAAGTCGAACTGTCTTTCTGACAATAGGGACTCTTGGTGAAGATATGCCAACATCTGTCCATGAAGGATTTTCTCGAAAACCTCGGAGAGATAGCATAGAATTGATATCGGCCGATAATCAAAGTTTGATTTGGGAATGGGGATAATCTTTGCATGCTGCCAAACAATAGGATACACACTGGAGCTCAAAATTGAATTAAACAGGTACGTAAAGTATGGTAGGAGATATGGAAGTAACATTCGTACAAATCCGGGATCGGCTCTGTCCAAACCAATTTCATTTGCCTTAACGCGTACAAAACTCTCATAAACTTCCTAATGGCTAACACATCTAAACTCAAAAGGACTGCGGGCATCAAAAATGAAAGCCAGCCCATCATCATCACTGTAAAATTTCGTGTCCATTTGTATATCGGGTATGCTAACGAAGGTCCTATTGAGTTCATCTAGATTCCCATGGTATCGAGTGTTTGACTTGGGTTTACCCACTCCGATGTTATGTATCACCTTCCACTTACTCTAGAGCCCACTGCGAAATCAAATCTTGAAGAATAATACTCCATTTTAGCCGCATTAATAATTTTGATGCATAATTGGATGTTTGTAACACCCCAAAGGAAGAGAGATAGACCCATTGATAAGCATACCGATCGACTCAGAATCACAGTCTGATTCGATTTAGGTATGTCCGTCTGCCTGTCTGTCCATGTCAATTTGTGACAAACTACAGATCGCAATTTTCATCCGATTGTCTTCAAATTTGGTGTGGGCATGTTTTTCGGCCTAGAGACGAAGCCTTTTGAAATTGGAAAAAATCGGTTCAGATTTCGATATAGCTCCCATATACATGTTCGTCCGATTTCCAGTAACACAGCAATAAAATGGTCATTTGTTGACCGATTCTCTTGAAATTTAATAGGAAGGATTTTCTTATGACTCTCAATATTACTGGTGAATGTCATAAAAATCGGTTCAAATTTGGATATAGCTCCCATATAAACGTTCGTCCGATTTGGTGAAATACAGCAATAAAATGGTCATTTGTTAACCGATTCTCTCGAAATTTGGCAGGAGAAATTTTCTTATGACTTTCAATATTACTGATGAATTTCATAGAAATCGGTTCGGATTTGGATATAGCTTCCATATATATGTTCGTCCGATTTCCAGCAATTCTGGAATAAAATGGTCATTTGTTAACCGATTCTCGCGAAATTTGGCAGGAAGGATTTCCTTATGACTCTCGACATTACTGGTGAATTTTATAGAAATCGGTTCAGATTTTGATATAGCTGCCATGTATGTATATCGCCCGATTTTTCATTCCTAGCACCACTGCAAGCACATTTATTGACCAAACTTGCCAAAACTTTGCATAACGCTTTCCTCGACGACTACCACAATATATGCGAAATTTGCTCGAAATCGAGTCAGATTTAGATAAAGCTCCCATATATGTGTTCGTCCGATTTTGAGAAATATTGCAATAAAATGCTCATTTGTTAAACGATTCTCTCGAAATTTTGCAGGAAAGATTTTCTTATGACTCTTAACATAACTGGAGAATTTCATGGAAATTGGTTCAGATTTCGATATAGCTGACATATATGTATATCACTTCTAAAGTCACTGCAAGCGCATTTATTAACGAATCTTCTGCACAACGATTTCCCCGATGACTACCACAATATCTAAGAAGTTTGATCAAAATCCATTTAGATTTAGATCTAGCTCCCACATATATGTTTGTCAGATTTTGGGTAATTTGTTGGTATTTGTCAACATTTTGACCAAATTTGCTTTGCTCGAAATTTGATACGGGGATTTTTAATATTTTTTTTAATAACCCATCTGAAAATATCCGCCGAAGTTCATCAAAATTGGTTGAAAATTAGATATAGCTCCCACTTTGTTTCTATAGGCTAGATGTAGGGTATTATAAAGTCGACACTGCCCGACTTTTGCCTTTCCTTGCATACTTTTCTAAGAAAAGGCAATGCACGCCTCCTTTCTTTGGAGATATAAAATGCATTTTTGAAAAATATTTGATGCATATTTTACATCTTCAAAATAATTGTCTAAAATGCACAAAAAAAACCCCAAATCAAAGAAAGAGAAAACGAACAAAAAATATTTAAAGAATTATTTGCTTAAGAAACCAAAGCAATGACCATTTGAGCATTTATCATGAGATCATGCATAGAACGATGGCAACAAAGAACTTTCTGCATAAAACAGCATTTTTGTAAGAAGAACCTTAAAAAATGCTTGAGAGTCCCAACGGATTCCAAAGAAAAGATTTACTATGAAGTAAAGCATATTTCTTTGTCCGCAAGTTCTCATCGTACGGCATCTATACAAAAGAGTGGTTTGCCTTCATGAATGCGGAAAAAAAATTATAAATATATTCTGTATACGGTTGTAACAGGAAGTCAAGAACAGTGGGCACTAGGTGCTTTAAATCATGCAGAAACCACATCTAGTCCCATGTTTTATGGGAAAAAACTTATAAAGGTATTGTAATGAAATGTCATTAAATTTATAACATACTTGCTGAACCGGGCCCGCTCCGCTGCGCCTCCTATAAATCTCTAATATCTTTTTAGGGTGGCGACACTTCGCCCTGAATGCGGATTTCGAATTCATGCCATTGTAGCCTATGACGCTGAATGCGTTCGAATCCTGACGAGAACATCGGACAAAGCGGTGTTTATCCCTTCTTAATGTTGGCGAAATTTGCGAGGTACAATGCCATGCATGGTCAATTAAAAAATTTTCCTCAAAGAGGTGTCGCACTGCAAGACGCGGTTCGGACTCGGCTATAAAAAAGCTCCCTTAACATTGAGTTTAAACTTGAATCGGAAAGCACTCATTGATGTGTGGTAATGTTCTTCCTTAGGGTAATGTTATCATTAGGGGAGGGATGGCACCTCAGACATTTCGACTCAAATATGGATATCAAATTTGTGCTGCACTTTCAAATCCCTTTAATTTGAGCCCCACATCGCCATGGCCGGTAAATATGTACCGTTTGGAGTGTGTTTTGGGGCTGTGCGGCCACCGGCACTTTGCCCTGAAAATAGATATCAAATTCGTTCTTTATTCCCAACGGAAATAAATATCAGTTTAGGGGGTGCTTTGGGGCGTACCCCAAAACACATGGCTCCAAAGTTGGATATCAAATTCGTTTTCTACTCGCAAATACCTTTCACTTGAGTCCCATATTGTCGTAATGGGTCAAATAACCCATTTGACGTATCTGTAGGAGGAAAAGCGCCACCTAGACTTGAACGCAAATGTTTATGTCATATTCGAAATCTAGTCCCTAATACCTTCATTTGAGTCCCTTATGGCCATGATCGGCTAATATGCCCATTTGGGGGTATTTGGGGGGGGGGGCGGGCGACCTCCCATTACATGGACCAAATTTTGTATGCCATATTTGTAATCTACTGCCTAATACTATTCATTTGAGTCCCATATTGACAAGAACTTCGAATATATAAGGTTAGAGGAGTTTTAGGGTTGGGGGGTGGGTGGAGGGGGCGCTGGGTACTTGGACCAAAATTTTAATACCATATTCGTTTTTTGGTCTCCAATACCTTTATTTTTGATACCCTTATTGTGCCCATCAGAACACTTTCGGATATGGGTGGGGTTCTTGGGGAAAGGGGGGAGGGTCCGCCTACACCCGATATCTAAAAATTATATAGCTTATGATTCCTTACAGACAAACGTACACCATCGATGAAAATTTTAAGAAAATCGGTTCAGCCAAGTATCATGTAGTCATAACGGGTCTAATGTCGTTTTTGAGGGGTGGCGGGACCCCCTTGAATCGGACTGCACTCATTGATTTGTGAGATGTTTGCCCCTATTCCTTAGTGGAATATTCATGGGCAAAGTTTGTTGTAATTTGTTGTTGTTTTTGGCGGGACCCACTATACTTCGATCAAATTTTGTATGCAAGATTCGAAATCTACTCCCAAATACCTTTCATTTGAGCCCCATATTGAAATGAACATCCAATACATCTGTTTGGGGGAGTTTTGGGTTTGGGGCGGCCCGATGGGTACTAAGACTTAAAATTTGATACCATATTCGTATTCTACTCTCCAAAACCTTCCATTTGCTTCCTATATTGTCCCAATCGGTACAATTTTAATTTTGGGTTGTGTTTTTGGAATAAGGGGGAGGGTGCGTCCCCCTTCCGATACCGAAAAATTATTTAGCCTATGTTTCCTTCATCAATAACTGCGCTAAGCATGGCTCAAAGGGGTTTATAACTTGATATAGCTCCCATATAAACCGATCTCGGATCTTGATTTCTTGAATCGTTAGAGGGCGCAATACGTTTCGTTTTCAGCCAAACCAAGTATGGCCCCAATCGGTTTATAACTTGATATAGCTAAAATAGCGTAGCGATTCTTATCCATTATCTATTAATAGATATCGGTCAAAGAACTTGACGAACTTAGCGTGCTTTTACCTGTTATACCCACCGACGAAGAATGAGGGTATATTCATTTTGACAATCCTTTTGCAACACAACGAAATATCCATTTCCGACCATATAAAGTATATATATTCTTGATCAGCGTAAAAATCTAAGACGATCTAGCCATGTCCGTTCGTCTGTCCGTCCGTCTGTCTGTTGAAATCACGCTACAGTCTTTCAAAATAGAGATACTGAGCTAAAATTTTGCTGAGATTCTTTTTTTGTTCATGAGCCGGTTATGTTCGAAGATGGGCTATATCGGACTATAGCCGATTTGGGGTCTTAGGCCCACAACCGTCGCATTTATTATCCGATTTTGCTTAAATTTGAGGCAGTCAGTTGTGTTAGGCCACTCGACATTTTTCTTTAATTTGGCTCAGATCGGTTCAGATTTAGTTATAGCTGCCATACAGACCGATCTCTCGATTTAAGGTTTTAGGCCCATAAGAGGAGCATTTATTGTCCGATGTCACCGAAATTTTGGACAGTGAGTTGTGTTGAGGCTCTTTAACATTATTTTTCAATTTGGATCAGATCGATCCAGACTTCTATATAGCTGCCATATAGACGGATCTCTCGATTTAAGGTATTGAGCACATTAACTGTCCGATTTTGCCGAAATTTAGTACAATGAGTTGTGTTGAGGCCTTCGACATCCTTCTTCTATTTTGCCCAGATTGGTTCAGATTTAGATATAGCTGCCATATTGACCGATCTATTTATGTAACGGTTTGGTCCCATAAAAGGCACATTTATAATTCGATTTCGCTCAAATTTGACACAGTGACTTATGTTAGGCTTTTCGTCGTCCGTGTCGTTTATGGTTCAGATAGGTCTTTATTTGGATAAAGCTACAAAAAAAAAACAATATTTTGTTCTACAAAATTGAACAATGACTTCTATTCATTATACCACTGAATGTCCGTGCTGAATTTAGTACAAGTCCGACCATATTTCGATATAGCTGCTATGGGGGCATAAAATAGTCGTCGGACTATGACGAAAGGTGGTTTACTTTTATACCCGAGGTGGTATCCAAAGTTCTACCCGGCCGACCTTTATTGTTTCTTTTTTGAGACGAGCTTAATGGTCGCAAAATTTTGCTTAAGTTAGAAGAATTTTAAACCATATTAGGTGTGAAGGCTTCAAGGGCCATACATTGGCAGGTCGTACTTCTATCGAATATACCGCGAAAACGTGTCTACGATATAAGCACGACATAAATACAAGTTTGACATTAGCTGTTCTCTTCCACCGCATGTATTTTTTTCGCAGTGATAGACTTTTTTTCTATACGACTTCCTAACCGTAGCGCAGAGGTTAGCATGGCCTCCTATAATGCTGAATGCCTGGGTTCGTATTCTGGCGAGAACATTAGAAAAACGTTTTCAGCGGTGGTTATCCCCTTCTAATGTTGGCAACATTTGTATGGGTACTATGCCATGTTAAAACTTCTCCCCAGAGAGGTGTAACACGGCAGCACGCCGTTCGGACTCGCCTATAAAAAGGAGGCCCCTTATCAATGAGCTTTAAATTTGAATAGGGCAGCACTAAGTGTTATGTGAGAAGATTGCCCTAATTCCTTGGAAAAATGTTCACGAGCAAATTTGCATTGTACCTAACTTCAATGGCATATACATGTTATTTGTGCATCTTTCGGAAGTTGTATTGATGGCTTCGAACGCTTGACGACGGCAACGGTTCTCACTTTTGCTTCGTGTATCCAGCTTCAAATCCTGGCCGGGCTCCGACGAATTTTTGTACTCTACAACACCACTGTGGTACAGGGTATTATAACTTAGTGAATTTGTTTGTAATACCCAGAAGGAAGAGAGATAGATAAATAAACCATTGATAAATAAACCGATCGAATCGGTTCAGATTTAGATATAGCTCTCATAAATACATCGCCCGATTTTCACTTCTCGATCAACTGAAAGCGCATTTATTGACCAATCTTGCCAAAATTTTACACAACGCTTTCCTCGACGACTACCGCAATATCTAAGAAGATTAGTTGAAATCGGTTCAGATTTAGCTCCCTAATATATGTTCGTCCGATTTTGAAAAATGTTGCAATTAAATGTTCATTTGTTAACTGATTCTCTCGAAATTTAGGAGAAATGATATTTTTATGACTTTTTTATGTCCTCCACCATAGGATGGGGTAAACCAATTTCGTCATTTTGTTTGTAACTACTCGAAATATTCGCCTCAGACCCCATAAAGTATATATATTCTTGATCGTCGTGATATTTTATGTCGATCTAGCCATGTCCGTCTGTCCGTCAGACCGTGTGTCTGTCGAAAGCACGCTAACTTTCGATGGAGTAAAGCTAGACGCTTGAAATTTTGCACAAATAATTGCCATTAGTATAGGTGAGTTTGGATAGTAAATGGGTCATATCGGTCCATGTTTTGACATAGCTGCCATATGAACCGATAGTGGATCTTGACTTCTAGAGCCTCTAAAGGGCGCAATTCTTATCCGATTGGAATGAAATTCTGCACGACGTGTTTTGTTATGATATCCAACAACTGTGTCAAGTATGGTTCAAATCTGTACATAACCTGATATAGCTGCCATATAAACCGATCTTGGGTCTTGACTTCTTGAGCCTCTAGAGGGCGCAATTGTTATCCGATTTGCCTGAAATTTTGTACGACGGATCCTCTCATGACCATCAACATATGTGTTTATTATGGTCTGAGTCGGTGTATAGCCTGATACAGCTCCCATATAAGTCGATCTCTCTATTTTACTTCTTGTTTTGCCTTAGAAGAGATGCCGGGAAAAGAACTCGACAAATACGATCAATGGTGGATGGTATATAAGATTCGGCCCGGCTGAACTTTGCACGCTTTAACTTGCTTGAACTGTTCGACTTCATAGAGAACATATTTGCTCGACATTTGATACGGATTGTTTAATAACCCATCTGAAAACATCCGACGAGGTCCATCAAAATTGGTTCAGATCTAGATATAGCTCCCACTTTATACTTATAGGGTAGTCGCCACCGCCCGACCTTTGCCTTTCCATACTGGTTTTAATTTTTTCTTTATTGAATATCCACTGTACTTTTCATTCTGGATGTATGTTCATTAGATATGCATAAAGGTAGGAATTCTTAGTTTAATTAGTTGGCTTGGCTTTGGCGTTTCTACGGCGTTCATTTGTGGTGAACGTCTGTGATTTTCAAGTGGCTCACGCTTTTCTTTTATTCCATGGCTCTCTCCTTCATTAAAGGAATTATTCTAAATATTTAATAAGTGAAGCGGGTAATAAAAATGCTTTCAATTCTGTAACTTTTTGTGCCTCAAGTAAGTTAACGTTAAGTTGGAAAAAAAACGCTGTGATATACATAAGTGTATTAAATCATTGTCCCTCAGGGAATTTTCGGTAAAATTTTGCTTTTTATTGTGTTGTTTTTGTGTTTTTTGTATATAAGCCACCAAAAGAATGGCCGGTATACAAATTTTGTCATTGGTTTTTATGTTAATGTGGTTGGCTCTTTGGGTGTTGTAATCAACTGAAATTTGGTTGCTCATATATTCTACAACATTTCAAAGCTGCCATATATTCCGATCTTCTCAAAAAGTTGTTTTCTCGACTCAGCCACTAGAAACAATTAAAGGTTGTGTTACAAAAGTCTCAATTTCATAAGTTTTTATCAAAATAGTTATGCAATAAAGCCAATCAAATATCTAACCCCAAGGCTTAAAATTTGTAAATTGAGAAAAAAGATTTGCAATGCAACTGTTACTAGCTGCAAACTGATTGAAAAACTTGACATCATTTCTTTCTAGATATTGTTAAGCAAATTGTTACTAGTGTGTTAAAAAATGCATCTTTGAAACTAAAAGAGGATTTTTATGGATTTTTCGGCGCGGATTAACCGCTAAAGAACGTCGCATTCAACTTGTATTGAATGTTTTAAATGGTCATATCTCCCTCACAAGGGTTGCTGGCGGAAAAGAAGGTGTTACAGTTAAACACTTCCAAAGTGGGGGTATACTAATTTCGTCATTCTGTTTGTAACTACTCGAAATATTCGCCTGAGACCCCATATTCTTGATCGTCGTGACATTTTATGTCGATCTAGCCAAGTCCGTCCGTCTGTCCGTCCATCCGTCCGTCCGTCCGTCCATCCGTCCGTCTGTCCGTCCGTCCGTCCGCTTGTCTGTCGGAAGCACGCTAACTTTCGAAGGAGTAAAGCTATCCGCTTGAAATTTTGCACAAGTACTTCTTATTAGTGTAGGTCAGTTGGGATTGTAAATGGGGCATATCGGTCCATGTTTGGGTCTTGACTTCTTGAGCCTCTAGAAGGCGCAATTTTTATCCGATCGGAATGAAATTTTGCACGACATGTTTTGTTATGCTGTCCAATAACTGTGCTAAATTAAGTTCAAATCGGTCAATAACCTGATATAGCTCCCATATAAACCGATCTTAGGTCTTGACTTCTTGAGCCACTAGAGGACGCAAATCTTATCCGATTTGAATGAAATTTTGCACGAAGTGTTTTGTTATGCAGTCCATCAAATGTGCCAAGTATGGTTGAAATAGGTTCCTAGCCAGATATAGCTGCCATATAAACCGATCTTGAATCATGACTTCTTGAGCCTCTAGAGGGCGCAATTCTTATCCGATTTGAATGAAATTTTGTTTTTGTTATGATATCCAACAACTGTACCAAGTATGGTTCAAATCGGTCTATAACCTAACATAGCTGCCATATAAACCGATCTGGGATATTGACTTCCTGAGCCTCTAGAGGTCGCAAGTGTTATCCGGTTTGCGTAAAATTTTGCACGACGGATCCTCTCATGACCATCAACATACGTGCTTATTATGGTCTGATTTATGATGGTCAGATTTAGATATAGTCGTCATATGTGTATATGGCCAGATTTTCACCCCAAGAGCCACTGCAAGCGCATTGTTTGACCAATCTTGCCAAAAATTTTGCACAACGCTTTTCTCGACGACTACTACATAATCTGAGAAGTTTGCTCGAAATCGGTTCAGAAGAAGATATAGCTCCTATATATATGTTCGTCAGATTTTGGGTAATTTGCCATAATGTTGTCATTTGTCAACAGTAGTTTTTATAGTTTGCACATATTTGCTCGCCGAGGTCCATCAAAATTGGTTCAGATTTGGATATAGGTCCCACATTATATTTATAGGGTAGGTGTAGGGCATTATACAGTCGGCACCGCCCGACTTTTGTCCTTCCTTACTGGTTTTATTCTTTTTTTTTATTTTTCAGGGAATTTCCAGACAAGACTCTAAATGAGGAGATGGGTCTGTATGGCAGTTTTATTTAAATATAATCCGTTCTGAGCCGTAGTACCTTGGTATGTCTGTTACAACTCACTTTTCCGATTTCAGTAAAATCATGTAATAATTATGGCTTTTGTGGACACAAGACTCTTAATCGGATAGTGAAATCCTAATCTAGTGGCCTAGTGCAATTCATTGTTTCAGATTCAAGCGAACTTGGCTAATAAGTTTATTTTTCTGAGCATAATATTTTTTATCTGGTAATCTAGGAATGAAAATCGGGCGATATATATATGGGAGCTTTATCCAAATGTGAACCGATTTTTTCCAATTTCAATAAGCTTCGCCTCTAGGCCAAAAAACATGCCCGTACCAAATTTGGAGGCAATCGGGTGAAACTTGTGATCTGCAGATTGTCCATAAATTAACATGGACAGACAGAGAGACTGACAGACAGACGGACAGACAGACAGACAGACGGGCAGACAGACAGACAGACAGACAGACGGACAGACGGACAGATAGACGGACAGACAGACGGACAGACAGACGGACAGACAGACGGACAGACAGACGGACAGACAGACAGACAGACGGACAGACAGACGGACAGACAGACAGACAAACGGACAAACAAAAAGACAGACAGACAGACAGACAGGCAGACAGACGGACAGACGGACAGACGTACATAGATATATTGAATCAGAAAGTGATTCTGAGTCGATTGGTATACTTATCAATGGGTCTGGGTGTTACAAACAAATGCAAGTTATAATACTCTGTACCACAGTAGTGGTGTGTGGTATAAAAAGGGGGAATACCCATCTGCAAATATTCCCAAAATTTCTACAAAATCGGTGCAGATATATTAGGAGCTTCAAGATATGTATGTCCATACATTGTCCGATTTTCACTTATGGTACCATTGTCAAATAGTTTTGCTGGAATTTTCCCGAAAATCTATAAGAATTAATTGGCTTCTGGCCGTATTAAGTAACTTTTGATATGAACATAACGCAACGCACACCAACTTCATATTCAAATATGATGGCCAATGAAAAAGCCAATGAACGAAATGTTTGAAAATAGGTTTTTGTTAGATTTTTGTTCTTGACATCATTGAAATTCACATTGAGAATAGATTTTTTCAATTTTGTTTTGTCAAAAAAATTTTCAATCTTTTTTTTTTGGGAATATAGCTAAAACGATTATACTGAACAATGTCAGTTCCATATGGCTTTTAAAGACGCAACAATGTTAAACAAGGCTGCTCCATGCAACTTTCAAAAATCACCCATTGAATGGTTTGGATAGGAGGCGATTCCAACACGCCAGTCACTGTGGCTCTTAAGTCATGTAACAACTGCTATGGATGTCAACTAAAGGCAATATTTGCAAAAACTGCCAATGGAGAAAACAAAAAAAAAAAAAAAAATAACCACCATCACTGCTCTAAGCCTACGTCCACAAATTCTCACAAATGCAAACATACGGTGGCATTTAAAAATAGCCCTTGTGGTAAGGACTTCAAATGAAAAATAGTCGACAAACAAATAACGTACCAAATAAACTTCAGCCGACCTCCAGCGCCATTCAGCTAACCATTTTGCCTCATACCGTCATCGAGATTTAAGCCCGGTCAAACAAAGGAACAACAGAAAACCACGGCAATATACCCCTACTCTCCCCTCTGCCCATCGAGCGCGAACTGTAAAGGAAACAAAGCAAACTGAAAGCATATCTGTGCGATATTTGCAATTCGTGGGTAGGCCAAAAACAAAAAAAAATAAGCGTTACGCGGTCAACGCTTGAATGCCGTTTTGGGGGCAAATCTCACTCGTGTGGTATGGGGAGCGATTGTTTCGGCAAATGTATTGGACAATTTGTTATTGAGGATTAAAAAATGAAAAGGCATTTGAAGAATGCAAATATTTCATTCGGGGTATTATTGAAGTAGTCCTCTCAAAAGGTCGTTACAGCGTTATTTAGTATTTTTGTGTCCGCTCTCAAGTCGCTCAAAGCAAATTCAATTAAAATCAAATAATGAATGTTTCATTTATAAGCATATACATATATCAAATCGGTTCATATTCCTTAACACCGGAAAGCCATCCCTCGTTACAACGACGAGTCGCGATTTAATTTCGATAGGTGTCGATTGAAAGGGGGCATTAAGTTCGGACGGGCCGAACATTGGATACCCACCACCTCGGGTATATATGTAAACCCCCCTTTCGTCACAATGTAATGAAAATTGGATAACTTATGCATCCAAATTCGACACGGACATGGAGTGTTATAACTATAAGTCACTGTTGAATTTTGTATATCAAATTTTATCAAAATGAGGTAACAAATAAAGCTTTTATGAGCTCAGACCCTTAACCAGCATATCGGTCTATATGACAGCTATATCTAAATACAGTTCTATTTTTACCATATTTGGGTCGGATGGCGGGTGGGCTAAAACTACCCACGGTTTCAAATTTCAGTGAAACGGGATAAAAAATAATGCTTTTATGAGCTTCAGAACCTCTATCGAAAGATCGGTCTATAGGGCAGCTATATCTAAATATAGTCCGATTTGAACCATATTTGGGTCAGATGTTGGTACGCCTTAAACTACGCACTGTTTCAAATTTCAGCAAAATCGGATAAAAAACAAAGCTTTTATGAGCTTCAGACCTTTTATCGGGAGATCGGTCTATATGACAGCTATATCTATATATAGTCCTATCGGAACCATATTTGGGTCCTATGTAAGAAGGCCTAAAACTACTCACTGTTTCAAATTTCAGCGAAATCGGTTAAAAAATAAAGTTTTTATGGGCTTCAGACCCTTTATCGGGAGATCGGTCTAAATGCAGCTATATCTAAATATAGTCCGATTTAAACCATACCAAAGTCAGATGTCGGAAGGCTTCAAATAACCCACTGTATCAAATTTCAGCGAAATTGGGCATTAAATAAAGCATTTATGGGCTTCAGAACCTTTTTCGACAGATCGGTCTATATGGCAGCTATATCTAAATATAGTCCGATCAGAACCATACTTAAGTCAGATGTCAGGAGGGTTAAAATAACCCGCTGTTTCAAATTTCTGTGAAATCGGATAAGAAATTTCGTTTTTATGGGCTTCAGACCCTTTTAATCAATCAATTTTAAGTTTCGAAGTTGAGAGGCTTAAAAATACTCACTGTTTCAAATTTCAGCGAAATCGCTTAAAAAATAAAGTTTTTATGGGCTTCAGACCCTTTATCGGGAGATCGGTCTATATGGCAGCTATATCTATATATAGTCCTATCTGAACCATATTTGGGTCCTATGTTGGGAGGCCTAAAACTACTCACTGTTAAAATTTCAGCGAAATCGATAAAAAAAAGTAAAGCTTTTATGGGCTTCAGACCCTATACCGGGAGATCGGTCTATATGGCAGCTATATCTATATATAGACGAATCTAATCCATATTTGGGTCAAAGGCTTAAAATCACCCACTGTTGCAAATTTCGGCGAAATCGGGTAATAAATAAAGCTTTTATGAACTTGAGACCCTTTATCGGTCTATATGACAGATTTATCTAAATATGGGCCGATCTAATCCATATTTAGGTCAGATGTCGGGAGGCTTAAAATAACCCACTGTTGCAAATTTCGGTGAAATTGGGTAATAAATAAAGCGTTTATGGTCTTCAGGCCCTTTATCGGGAGACTGGGAGAAGCCGCTGTACAAAATTTCTTCAAAATCGGATGAGAATTGCGCCCTCTAGAGGCTCAAGAAGTCAAGATCCCAGATCGGTTTATATGGCAGCTATATCAGGTTATGTACCGATTTGCGCCGTACTCATCACAGTTTTAGGAAGTTATACCAAAACACTTCATGCTAAATTTTAGCCAAATCGGATGAGAATTGCGCCCTCTAGCGGCTCAATAAATTAAGATCCAAGATCGGTTTATATGGCAGCTATATCAGGTTATGAACGGATTTTAACCATACTTAACACAGTTGTTGGAAGTGATATCCAAACACTACGTGCATCTCAGCCAAATCGGATGAGAATTGCGCCCTCTAGAGGATCAAGATGTCAAGATCCCAGATCGGTTTATGTGGCACGTATACCAGGTTATGAACCGATTTGAACCATACTTCGCACAACAAAGTGATACCAAAACAAAACGTGCAAAATTACAGTCAAATCGGATTAGAATTGCGCCTTCTAGAAGCTCAAGAAGTCAAGACTTAAGATCGGTTTATATGGCAGCTATATAAGGTTATGAACCGATTTGAACCATACTTAACACAGTTGTTGGAAGTGATATCAAAACACTACGCACAAAATTTCAGTCAAATCTAGAGGCTCAAGAAGTCAAGACCCAAGATTGGTTTATATGGCAGCTATATCAAAACATGGACCGATGTGGCCCATTTACAATCCCAACCGACCTACACTAATAAGAAGTGTTTGTGCAAAATTTCAAGCGGGTAGCTTTACTCCTTCGGAAGTTAGCGTGCATTCGACAGACGGACGGACGGACATGGCTAGAACGACATAAAATGTCGCGACGATCAAGAATTTTATGTGTTGCAAACGGAATGACAAAATGAATATACCCCCATCCTTTGGTGGTGGGTATAAAAATATAAAAACATAGAAATTCACTTCATTGTAAAGTTGCTATTGCCACCAGCAAAAATTGCGTGGCAACAATGACAAGACCAATGCCACCACCGTCATTAACAATAGCTCAATCGTCCATTCGTACACAACAAATTGCAGCGAAACCACAATTGTCTAACCAATTGTGCCTCTGAATGCATCAAAAACAAAAATAGTTACATATAAAGAAATACAAGAATTTTAAATTGACCCTCTATATGAGTAGAAAAAGAGGGCTGGCATATAAATTGCTGAACTTTTTAGGCAGAAAAAATTTGGTTAAGGAAAAAAATTAAAACTTAAATCATTACAAAAGCTTCTAATATATATACTGTCGTCTTAACATTCAAAGTTGATCTAGCCATACCCGTCCATCGCTCTGTGGAAATCACGATAGCGGTCGAACGCGTAAAGCTAGGCTCTCAAAATTTTGCACAGGTACTTCTAATTCATGTAGGACGTTTGGACCATATCGGTTCAAATTTGGATATAACTCTCACATAACCCGATACATTAATATGAATTCTTGAGCCCCTAGAAGGCACAACTCTCATCTAATTTGGCTGAAGTTTTGCGAAAAGTATTTTAAAATGACCATCAACATTCACACCAAGGAAAGTTCGAAACGGTTTATAACCTGATGTATCTCCCATATATACCTATCTCGCTATTGTACTTCTTGAGCTTCTACAGGGCGCATTTTCTATTGAATTTGGCTGATATTATGCAGAAGGAGATCTACCGTTACCTCCAATATTCATGATAAATATGACCTAAATTGGTCAATAACCTGATACAACTCTCATGTAAAATTGTCTTACGATTTTGCCTCTTGCGCACCTAAAATGCAAATTTTTATCCGTTTTGGTTGAATTTTCGCACATAGGTTTGTGTTCTAATCGCTAACGTACGACCTGAATCCGTTCATAACATGATATAGCTCACATACAAGTAGGTTAGATTAGGTGAGCTTGAAGAAAGAGTGCGAATGTTAATCCACCCCATGTCGTTATGGATATACCCTCAAGCCAGTAATCAGGGTGTTGTGCGCCCTAAATACCTCGAAAACCTCGAAAAAGAACATCAAATTCAGGAATTCCGCGCTACTTTTTAAATCCCAAACTGTTTTCCATACCAAGCTCTTAATTTGGTTCATGTCGGGTATAGTGTTCCCACCTAAGAAATGCTTAAACGTCTCATCATCTTACCCTCATGTCCTACACATGATATCTACACAAGCGTCACCTATTTTGCATAAGTGAGCTCGTAGTCCTTTTTATCCCGTTAGGATATAGAAAGCTATACTGACCTCCTTCTTACTTCCTTTCGATAATAGCCTTGTCTTCTCAAGATTCGGATTTCCCCATAAGATTCGTCGTCCTACCGAGTGTTTCGCTGTTCCACAGCGTGTTATACGAGCATTCAGCGCCCACGCTCTTAACTTGGATTGCGCAGACCCCAACAAGCTTTGGGTTAACTAAGTTTATTGACGGCTGTTCTGGATATCATTATCAAAACCTCTGCTCTTTCATTCCCCTTTACCCCGCTTTGGTCCTACACCCAAACGATGGGCATCGTGCCATCCTCAGAGAAATCATTAGTCTCCTTTTTTTTACTCCAAGACTGTTTGACCTTATCGTCCTGAATGGCCAGTTTATTGTCTGTAAAAATGTTCAAACTCAACAACCTCTAGTTAACACCACACCACTTCACGCATTTTGTTATCGCCCGAATCTAGCTTTGATCCATGCATGTAGCATGCAATTCAAAATGCCCATACCAGAGTGACGTCAATCCCAGACCATGTCGCTTATAATTGTGAATGGCACTCGACCTCAAGTTTCCTCTCAGGTATCCGATCGAAAATCTCTTCCATTTCTTGCAGGTTTTCTGCATTAAATCTTCATTTGAATCAACAAAAATTTAATGTTTGAAGATTACTTCATGCAAATGTTGACCGAGACTCCACCTCAAATAGTCCACCTGCTTAGTCCAATTTTGCCATACTCTTTCCAACACTTCGACCGGTATATAACGAATAAATGCTTCAATGTTGTCTTCCAATGTGCACATTGAAGCGGACTTGTCTATATAGAGATGAGCATTAACAAATCTTAAATTTTATCTTTGAAAAAGTACCGTCCAATGATGCCACCAGCCCATAAACCGCCCCAAACTGTGAATTTTTCTAAATGCGTTGGTAGCTCTTGCAATGCTTCTGGCTCATCATCACTTCATAATCGCCAATTCTGCTAAATTACGTACCCATTGAGCCAAAAATGAGTTTCATCAATAAAAAAGTGGATCTTCGGCCAACTTTCCAAGAGCCCATTCACCAAAAATCCTCTATCGGGGTAGGACGTTCGGCTTCAATTCTTGCACCTGTTTTGAAAGGCTTCACACCTAAATCCTTCCGCTACATTTTCCATGCTGTTGAGTAACAGAGGCCTAATCGATGGTCATCTTTAACACTGGCCGATTCAGCTGCGATATTTTCTTCTGTGTTGGAGGTTTAATGTTCAACAATGTAAATTTGGTGCAAAATCTTGTAACAATGACCCGATTAGCCGCTTCAGCGGGTCGATTAAACTGACCCACAAGTAAAAGCGTGCTAAGTTCGGCGGGGTCTAATCTTATATACCCTCCACCATTGATCGCATTTGTCGAGTTCTTTTCCCGGAATCTCTACTTAGGCAAAACAGGATATTAGAAAAGATTTCCTCTGCTATTAGAGCGATATCAAGATATGGTCCGGTTTGGACCACAATTAAATTATATGTTGGAGACCTGTGTAAAATGTCAGCCAATTCGAATAAGAATTGAGCCCTTTGGGGGCTCAAGAACTAAAAGTGAAAGATCGATTATGGGAGCTGTATCAGGCTATAAACCGATTCAGACCGTAATAAACACGTATGTTGATGTTCATTAGAGGATCCGTCGTACAAAATTTCAGGCAAATCGGATAATAATTGCGACCTCTAGAGGCTCAAGAAGTCAAGATCTCAGATCGGTTTATATGGCAGCTATATCGGGTTATGAACCGATTTGTACCTTATTTAACGCAGTTGTTGAAAGTAAGAATAAAATACGCCATGCAAAATTTCATCCAAATCGGATAGGAATTGCGCCCTCTAGAAGCTCAAGAAGTCAAGTCCCCAGATCTGTTTATATGGCAGCTATATCAGGTTATAAGCCGATTTGAACCATAGTTGGCGCAGTTATTCGATATTATAACAAAATACTTCGTGCAAAAATTCATTCAAATCGGATAAGAATTGCGCCTCTAGAAGCTCAATAAGTCAAGTCCCCAGATCTGTTTATATGACAGCTATATCAGGTTATGAACCGATTGCAACCATACTTGGCACAATTGTTGGATATCATAACAAAACACGTCGTGCAAAATTTCATTCCAATCGGATAAGAATTGCGCACTCTAGAGGCTCAAGAAGTCAAGTCCCCAGATCTGTTTATATGACAGCTATATCAGGTTATGGACCGATTTGAACCATACTTGGCGCAGTTGTTGGATGTGATAACAAAACACGTCGTGCAAAATTTCATTCCAATCGGATAAGAATTGCGCACTCTAGAGGCTCAAGAAGTCAAGACCCAAGATCGGTTTATATGGCAGCTACATCAGGTTATGGACCGATTTGAACCATACTTGGCACAGTTGTTGGATATCATAACAAAACACGTCGTGCAAAATTTCTTTCAAATCGGATAAGAATTGCGTACTCTAAAAGCTCAAGAAGTCAAGACCCAAGATCGGTTTATATGACAGCTATATCAGGTTATGAACCGATTTCAACCATACTTGGCACAGCTATTGGATATTATAACAAAACACGGCGTGCAAAATTTCATTCCAATCGGATAAGAATTGCGCACTCTGGAGGCTCAAGAAGTCCAGACCCAAGATCGGTTTATATAGCTGCCATCTATATAAAAACATGGACCGACATGGCCCATTTACAACACCAACCAACACTAATAAGAAGTATTTGTGCAAAATTTCAAGCGGCTAGCTTTACTTCTTCGAAAGTTGGCGTGCTTTCGACAAACAGACGGACGGACGGACGGACATGGCTAGATCGATATAAAATGTCACGACGTTCAAGAATATATATATTGGGTTGCACAAAAAGTAATTGCGGATTTTTTAAAAGAAAGTAAATGCATTTTTAATAAAACTTAGAATGAACTTTAATCAAATATAATTTTTTTACACTTTTTTTCTAAAGCAAGCTAAAAGTAACAGCTTATAACTGACAGAAGAAAGAACGCAATTACAGAGTCACAAGTTGTAAAAAAATTTGTCAACGCCGACTATATGAAAAATCCGCAATTACTTTTTGGGCAACCCAATACTTTATGGGGTCTCAGACGAATATTTCGAGTAGTTACAAACAGAATGACGAAATTAGTATACCCCCCATCCTATGGTGGAGGGTATAATAATGAATTCAAAGATGCTTGACAGTGAAACAAAACACGAAACGCGAGTGAGCTGTTCAAACCAGTGTTACCAAAAAGGTAATGGCCAAAAATCAGCCTTTACAAACAAACAATCAAATAAACTAAAAAACCCACGGCAGTTGATTTTTACATAAAACGATGGGGCTCAAAAAAAATTTTGTTGAGAGTAGAGATTGTGACTGATATTCACTTTGGTGGCCCAATCCCTCCCCAAAAACCAAATTGGGCATATTTGCCGATCATGTCATCAATATGGAAATCATATCAAAGGTATTTGGGATTTAAGAACGAATTTATATTTCCACTTTCGGGATGAAACATTTGTGGGACCTTCCGACTCCCAAATTCCTTATTGGAATATAGGGCATCTAAATTAAAATGACCCAAGTCCCTCCGAGTGAACTCATAGACCAAAAAAATACCATTTGGGATTAATAATAAAGCCATTTAGAAGTAACATATATCAACTTCGCAGCATGGTATTTTAATAAAAGTCCATTAAGAGAAATTTGTTTTTCCATATATTGTAAAGAAGGCGCAGCGAAGCAGGACCTGTTCCGTTAGTTTATACAAGTTTCGAAATAGCTAAATTTAACTCAGTCTTATATGTTTCCTTTTTTAAGAGCACAAAAAAAAGTTATATATCTAAAATTTAATGAATTTAAAAGAAAATGTTTGGGTAGCCTAGACTTACATTCGGACCACTTTGTTTTCTTTTAATTTCTAATTTATCATGCGGCCTCCTGCTTCAACGTTAACATGTCGATAAGTTTTCGATATTCTATCACTTAAAATCTATACATTTGACACAATTGTTTAACGAGCAATGATTTTAGAGTGGAAAATGCGTACGTTGCACTACTGAGAATAAAAACGATAGACGATGACTGCTTTAGACATACAGACATTGGAAACAATCACTTCAGGCTTGCATGACTATGTGGAAGTAACAAGAACGAAGGGTTTAGGCGGGGGGGGTATGAATGGCCCATTACAAACCCACGAACCTCCACAAAAGATACACAAGTCAGAGTAGAGTTTTTGTTATGGAAATTTTGTGTGAAACATTGACAGAACACGAATCGTACGGTGATAGTAGAATACCGTGAACTATTCAGAATGCTCTCTATGGACACACTAGTACACATTTCAGTGTGTTTTACATCAATTTGCACAAACACACACACACACACACACATACAGAACTGAGACAGAGTTGCTCGATACTGAAATGCCACATACCACTGAAACAATACCAACTACAACTGATACTGCATCAATTGCATATGCGAAAACACTTACATTCACACATACATTTGCATACATATTGTACTGCTTGTGTCCACTAAGCCATAGCAAACAAGCACCCATACACAGCCGTACAATAGACAAAGGGACTTCAAAAGACCTACACCTACACAAACACACCTATTTTCATGATGCAGTGAAATGAGCGTGCTTCCAATTGTATTTGTGCATAGAGCCACATAAAAGGTCAAATGCCCAGGAGTCCGGCAATGAAGACAAAATAACTGAAATTTGACTGGACTTTAATTGCTTGGGGTTTTGTTGGTTACCATTGTGTCTGTGTGTATATGTATGTGTGTGTGTGTGTGTGTGTTTGCGTTTGGTTATGTGTATATCTTCTTTGCCATTGTTAGTATGCGAGTGTTTCTTTAAATTTTTTGTTGTATTTTGAAAGCGGGTCTATTCTCCAATGGTTCGAGTTTTGGGTATATACATCTTTGCATTCAAAATGAATGCAATATATGTCGGGAAAGTGGCAAAGGATAAATTCATACTATTAGGCTTGGCAGATGCCCAAAATCAAAAGTCAGAGCATTCAAAATAAAAAACTGGGATTTTTTGAGATTTTTTTTTAAAGAAAAAGTAAATTTACATTTTGTTGGTGAAATTGTTTTTATCAGAAGAAGTGGTTTGAAATGCTATTAACAAAACTTAACGAAAAAAAAAATATTTTGAATAACGGCCATTAAATTCCTATATACAATCTATTGTAAATAGTGATAAGTCAATCCCACATAATTAAAATGTGCTGAACAGGGCCTGCTCCGCTGCGCCTTCTTTAACTCTCTAATATCTTTCTAGGGTGGGGACACTTCGCCCTGAATGAGGATATCAAATATGTGACATTGTAGCCCATGACGCTGAACGCGTTCGAATCCTGGCGAGAACATCGGACAAAGCGATGTTTATCCCTTCATAATGTTGGCGACATTTGAGAGGTACAATGCCAGGCATGGTCATTTAAAAAATTTTCCCCAAAGAGGTACACTACGGGACTCCATTCGGACTCGGCTATAAAAAAGGTCCCTAATCATTGAGTTTAAATTTGAATTGGAAAGCACTCATTGATATATGAGAATTTGTCCCTTCTCGGTTCCTAGTGGTAATGTTCTTCCTAATCATTAGGGGAGGGAGGGCCCTCAGACATTGCGACTCAAATATGGATATCAAATTCGTGCTGCACTTCCAAATCCCTTTAATTTGTGCCCCATATTGCCATGGCCGGTAAATATGAACCGTTTGGAGGATGTTTTGGGGCTGGGGCGGCTACCGGCACGTTACACTGAAAATAGATATAAAATTCGTTCTTTATTCCTAACGGAAATAAAGTTCAGTTTAGGGGAAGCTTTAGGGCGTATCCTAAAACACTTGGCTCCGAAATTGGATACCACATTCGTTTTCTACACTCAAATGCATTTCATTTGAGTCCATAAAGAGTCAAATAACCCATTTGACGTAACTTTAGGAGGAAAAGCGCCACCTAGACAAGTACCGCTGGGTACTTGACTCAAATTTTAATACCATACTCGTTTCTACTTTCCAATACATTTTGTTTGATAACTATATTGTCCCGATCGGTTCACTTTTAATTTTGGGTTGTGATTTTGACATAAGGGAGAGGGTCCGTCCCTCTTCCGATACCGACAAATTATGTAGCCTATGTATCCTTCTAGACCAACCTACACAATATGCCCAAAACGCAATGTACAACCGAGCAAATAAAAACAAGTAAAAAGGCGTTAAGTTCGGCCGGGCCGAACTTTGGATACCCACCACCTCGGGTATATATGTAAACCACCTTTCATCAAAATCCGGTGAGAATTGCATACCTTATGTTGCATAGCAGTTATATAGAAATATGTTCCGATTCGTACCAAATACTAATAAGTACAAGACATTGTTCCATTGTGTTTAACAAAATATTGGTCTCTTTATTAACTATATCTAAAAATAAACCGATCTGAACCATATACGACACGGTTGTTGAAAAGCCTAACATAAGTTACTGTGTCTAATTTCAGTGAAATCGGATTATAAATGCGCCTTTTTGGCGCCAAGACTTTAAATCGATATATCGGTATACATGGCAGCTATATCCAAATCTGGACCGATTTAGGCCAAGTTTTAGAAAAATGTCGAAGAGCCTAACACAATGCACTGTCCCAAATTACGGCGAAATCGGACAATAAATGCGCCTTTTGTGGCCCCAAAACCTAAAACCGAGAGATCGGTCTATATGGCTGCTATATCCAAATCTGGACCGATCTCCGCTATATTTAAAAAATATGTCGGAGGGCCTTAGACAACTCACTGTCCGAAATTTCAGCAAAATTGGATAACAAATGTAGCTTTTATCGGCTTAAGACCGTAAATCGGAGGATCGGTCTATATGGCAAGTATATTCTGCCTAAGACAACTCACTGTCCCAAATTTCAGCAAAATCGGATAATAAATGTAGCTTTTATCGGCCTAAGACCCTAAATCGGAGGATCGGTCTATATGGCAGCTATATCCAAATCTGGACCGATCTGGGCCATATTGACTAAGAATGTCGAAGAGCCTAACGCATCTCACCGTATGAAATTTCAGCAAAATCGAATAATAGATGTAGCTTTTATCGGCCTAAGACCCTAAATCGGAGGATCGGTCTATATGGCAGCTATATTCAAATCTGGACCGATGTAGGCCATATTGACTTTAAATGTCAAAGGATCTAACACAACTCACTGTTTCAAATTTCAGCAAAATCGGATAATAAATGTAGCTTTTATCGGCCTAAGACCCTAAATCGGAGGAACGGTCTATATGGCAGCTATATCCAAATCTGGACCGATCTAGGCCATATTGACCTTAAATGTCAAAGGACCAAACACAACTCATTGTCCTAAATTTTGGCAAAATCGGACAATAAATGCGCCTTTTATGGGCACAAGACCCTAAATCGGTGGATCGGTCTATATAGCAGCTATATCCAAATCTGGACCGATCTGAGCCAAATTGACGAAGGATGTCGAAGGGCCTAACACAACTCACTACCCCAAATTTCAACAAAATCGGATAATAAATGTGACTTTTATGGGCCTAAGACCCTAAATCGGCGGATCGGTCTATATGGGGGCTATATCAAGATATAGTCCGATATAGCCCATCTTCGAACTTAACTTGTTTATGGACAAAAAAAGAATCTGTGCAAAATTTCAGCTCAATATTTTGAGCTAAATTTTGGCAAAATCGGACAATAAATGCGCCTTTTATGGGCACAAGACCCTAAATCGGTGGATCGGTCTATATGGCAGCTATATCCAAATCTGATCTGATCTGGGTCAAACTTAGTCAGAATGTCGAAGGGCCTAACACAACTCACGGTTCCAAATTTCAGGAAAATCGGATAATAAATATGGCTTTTATTGGCCTAAGACCCTAAATTGGCTGATCGGTCTATATGGGGGCTATATCAAGATATAGTCCGATATAGCCCATCTTCGAACTTAACCTGCTTATGGACAAAAAAAGAATCTGTGCAAAATTTCAGCTCAATATTGCTATTTTTAAAGACTGTAGCGTGATTTTAACAGACAGACGGACAGACGGACGGACATGTCTAGATCGTCTTAGATTTTTACACTGATCAAGAATATATATACTTTATAGGGTCGGAAATGGATATTTTGATGTGTTGCAAACGGAATGACAAAATGAATATACCTCCATCCTTCGGTGGTGGGTATAACAAGTAAAAGTGTGCGAAGTTCGGACGGGCCGAATCTTGGGCACCCACCAACATGGATTCAGCTAAAATATGGGAGCTATATCAGTGTGTAGACCGATTTGGACCGTACTTGGCAACGTTGTTAAGAGTCATAACTTAACGCTATGTGCAAAACAAATTAGACAAAAATCGAGGCTTCCTGGTTATAGACCAATGTGGACCGTACTTGGAACAGTTGTTGGAAGTCATAACAGAACACTGTGTGCAGACTTTCCGTAAAATCGGACAAATATTGCGGCTTCCAGGGGCTCAAGACGTCAAATCGGGTGATCGGTTCATATGGGAGCTATATCTGGCTGCCATATAAACCGATCTTGGATCTTGACTTCTTGAGTCTCTAGAGGGCGCAATTCTCATCCAATTTGTCTGAAATTTTGTACAACGGCTTTTCTCATCAACTTCAACATACGTGTCTAATATGGTCTGAAAAGATCAATAGCTTGATACAGCTCCCATACAAATTTTTCTCCCGATTTTGCTTTTTGAGCCCCTAGAAGTCGCAATTCTTATCCCAATGAACTGAAATATTACACAATGACTTCTACAATGTTCAGCATTCATTTATGGTCCGAATCGGACCATAACTTGATATAGCTCCAATATCATAACAGTTCTTATTCAATATTCTTTGTTTGCCTAAAAAGAGATACCGCGCATGGAACTCGACTAAAGCGATGCATGGTGGAGGGTATATAAGATTCGGCCCGGCCGAACTTAGCACGCTCCTACTTGTTTTTTTTTATATTTACCAATTTTTTTTACGCTTTCATATTCTTAAAGCCATCATTTTCGTTATGCATCGCTTCAACGCACAAAGATTTGAATATTAATTGGTTAATATTTTCCACTTTTTGGACGATAATAGCATCCGCATCCGCATAAGCTGTAACTTTGGCAATTTCTCTTGTTAAGCGTCACACAAAACATTGCCGTTTAATTATTTAACTTCCGGCTATCATTGAAAACCAATTTCGTAGTGAATCAAGCACAATGTCTTTTCACGTTAAAGACAATTCTTTTCGATATCATTCTTAGAATCGATGGCAAGAAAGTTTGTGATACATTTCCATGGACATGTTTGGAATTTTCGATTGAAAATAATGGATCAATGACACAGAACGAATAGAATCAAACCAAGCATCTAAATGCAAACTGAAAGACATAACAAATTATTGAAAGATGTCCAAGACAGTCGGTATTCAAACTGCCACATGCCTCTTCCTGGGGTTGCCATAAAATATACAAATTTATGCAAAATAGTCAAAAATCGCTTCAAAAAAAAAAAAAAAAATAGACAATTTGACCCCTTAAGACACAAGGAGAAAAAAAACAGCACAAAGACGGCTTGGTAATAAATTGAAGAGCATGCAAAAATCATAAAAAACCTTTGGTTTGGCTGTGAGGGCAAGTAATACGGCGGACGGACGCATGCTGGCATTACTTGGCCAACATAGACATCATATGCAGATATTGAAGTATGATGATGACAATGAAAATGGCTGATGAATAATGTTTGCGAAAGCGGGTGAAAGTACCACATAGAACTCAAGCTAGAACTCAACGATAGTGACTACTTTTACCAAGCAGACAATGCCGCTATATGCAAGGATCTACCACACTCAATGTAAGGTTTTTGAAAAAGATTTGTACAGCACCACACGCTATTTTGGCGAAACAAAAAATGTAAATGATAAAAATTGTTCAAAAATTATAAACACGTTTTCGATTATAATAAAATAAGCAACGAAGGACGCACCAAAACACAAGGACCAACCACACAAACCGAGTACGGCAAGCCCAAATGAAATGGAGAACACGTCCGACCTTTCACGAAAAGATGAAGTTTTTCTTTGATATCTCATTGGTAAAGGATGTTAAATTTGTATCTTGTATTTAGCCCAGCAGCCGACGAGGCGATGGGCAAGGAAGAGAGTAAAATAATTGTAAAAGCCATAAAATAAACGCCCTCCTGCAACTGAGTGGAGAAATATTAACGATGTCTTCTAAGGATGTAGTTATGCTGATGAAAATAAAGAATAACCCTACAAAAGTAACAAATCGAGTCTTGGATAACACATTAGCAAACCGGAACAGTGGGCACAGATTCCTTGACATGTTAGTATCTTAATGTGGACACGGAAAAAATAACAATGCACCGAAAAAAATAAACTTCATTGTTTTTTGTTTCCAAAAAAAAGTCTTACTATGGGGTCAAAGGTTCAAATCGAATGATGCATACGGGTGACTGAAATGCATATGGGTTATATGCACATTTAAAGAGATTTCAATAAAAAGTGACATGTACTGCTAAAATAGTGATAAGTGATCTTAAGTGTCCAAATCTGACGATAGGAATTTTACCAAATTCGTATGTCGAAAGCGTCTGATCAAGATATGCAACCGGGAGATCGGTTTATATGGGAGCTATATCAGACTATAGACCGATTTGGACCGAACTTGTCCCCGTGGAGGGCATAACAGAACACTACTTGCAACATTTTAGCCAAATCGGATAATAATTACGGCTTCCAGGGGCTCAAGATGTCAAATTGGGAGATTGTTTTGGATCTTACTTGGCGCAGTAGTTGGAAGTCCTAACAGAAAACTACGTGAAAAATTTCGTTCGACCACTATCTTGTGTCGGCAGACGATCGGACATGGCTAGATCGACTTAGAATTAGGGGTGTGTACATTAGTCGCGGAAGCGTAAATCACGCCATATACGATAAGTCCTGAGTCCTGAGTGTCTCGTAAGTCGTGATGATTTCTTGTGAGCGTGGGTGATTGGAAAATCACTCACACTAACATCTGTACTTAGGATGTCAAGACGATCAAGAAAATATGGGCCGGTTTGGATCAGAAACTTAATATAAGTCCCACTTTGAAATTTCAGCGAAATCGGAAAATAAAATTTGCCTTTTAGGGACCGCTCGCTATTTGACATTTCAGCGAAATCGGGTAATAAATGCGGCTGCTATGAACTAAAGATCGGGACCACATTTCAAGGGTCAAGAGACCCTTATACAACACTCTATTCCAAATTTCAGCAAAATCGGGATTTACTGCAACTGTTATAACCTTAATACCCTATACCGGGAGATCGGCCTATATGGGAGAAATACACATTGTGTGCCAAGCGGTTACGACAAAAACCTTTCCAGGAGGCCATTTTTTACTTAAAAAAACCTCAAAAAATCTTCATAGACCCATGCATGCTTTTGCAAAAATATTCAGTAAAGGCTTCTTCATTTAATAATCGATTTCAAATTTCACTGTGTCGTATATTAAAGAAATACAAGCCTGTATAGCCCTAAGTAAAACTCCACTACGGGTTAGGTGTGGTACGGAAACGTACAACGTGGTACTCAATGTGTTAATAGTCGGACTGGGACTAGAAAGTCGGGTGGCTGAAGCAAACACACCGTTTAAATCAACAGCAAATCTGGATAATAAATGTGTCATTCGTGGGCTCAAGATCCTATTTAATTCGGACATCGGACATGACCAAACTTTGTTTTACTATTAAAATCGCTAATGCGCTACCTAATTTTCTAAGGCGTCCTGGGGTACACTGATTTCGCAATACCGTTTGGGGCAACTTGAAATATTGAGAAATGAGCTATCTCGGTCCTTGTAACTTGACTTCCCAACTTTCATTCGACTTGGCTGAAATTTGGCATGTGATAACCTGATATGAATCTGGAATATTTTCTATATATACCGATTTCTATATATACCGATTTCTATATATACCGATTTCTATATATACCGATTTTTCTATATATACCGATTCACCTAAAAGGAGCAATTACTATCCAATTTTGATGAAATTTTTCGGATCATCTCAACTCATAGCCGTCGTACATCTCAACTCGTAGCCGCCGTACAATTTTTGACCAATGTAATATGACAGTAGTAACATACCAAACACCCCTGCAGTAATTGAATCCATTAAAAAACCAGTAAGGAAAGGCAAAAGTTGGGCAGTTCCGACCCTATAAACACAAAAGTGGGGGCTACATCTTATTCTGCACCAATTTTGATGGACCTCGGCGGATGTACCCAGATAGATTATTAAAATTCCTGTATCAAATTTCGAGCAAAGCAAATATGATCAAAATGTTGACAAATGACAACAAATTATCCAAAAACTGACGAACAAATACATGGAAGCTATATCTAAGTCTGAACCGATTTCGACCAAACTTTATGAATATTGTGGAAGAACGTCAAGAAAAGCCTTGTACAAAATTTTGGAAGGATTGGTCAGAAAATGCGCTTGCAGTGGGTCTAGGAGTAAAAATCGGGCGATATATATATATATATATGAGAGCTATATCCAAATCTGAACCGATTTCTATGAAATTTACCAGTAATGTCAAGAGTCACAAGAAAATCCTTCCTGTCAAATTTCGATTTCGAGAGAATCGGTTAACATGTGACCATTTTATTGCATTATTACTGCAAATCGGATGAACATATATATGGAAGCTATATCCAAATCTGAACCGATTTTTTCCAATTTCAAGAGGCTTCGTCGCAAGGCCGAAAAACATTCCAAAACCAAATTTAAACACGATCGGATAAAAATTGCGACCTGTAGTTTGTACACAAATTAACATGGACAGACGGACAGACAGACGGACAGACAGACGGACGGACAGACAGACAGACAGACGGACGGACAGACAGACAGACGGACATAGCTAAATCGAATCAGAAAGTGATTCTGAGTCGATCGGTATACTTATCAATGGGTCTATCTCTTTTCCTTTTGGGTGTTACAAACAAATGCACTAAGTTATAATACCCTCCTGTAACACAGTAGAGATGTAGCGATGTAGGGTATAAAAATGTGGATGAATAATATATATGAGCTATATCGAAATCAGGACTGATTTTAATGACATTTTGCACACGTGTTGGGATATCAAATAAAACTCTTCGTGTTAAATTTTGTAAAGATCGGACGAAAATTGTGGCTGCTATAGCCACAAAGCTCCATATCGAATAAAAGAGAGATTTGGGTGCCATATCTAAATCTGAAACGAACTTTATGACATTATGCACATGTATTGCAACGCTAAATAGAGCACTTTTTGCAAAATTTTTTAAAGATCGGACAAAAATTGTGGCTGCTATGGCCCTTAAAGTTCATATCGGATGAAAGATATATATGGGAACTATATCTAAATCTCGACCGATTTTTATGAAATTTTGCACGTCTATTAGGACGTCAAATTAAACATCTCATGCCAAATTTTGTATACATATACGGTCTAAAATTGCGGCTTCTACAGCCTTAAAACTTTACATCAGATAAAAGATATATATGGCAGCTATATTTAAATCTGAACCGATTTTGTTCAAAATCAAAAGCGTTCGTCCTTCAGCCAAAGAGGCTGAAGGACGATCTGCATAATTTCATGACAATCGGGCCATAAATGCGATTTGTACCTTGATCACGAGAATGCATGGATAGACAGACGGACATGGCTAAATCGAATCAGAAAGTTATTCTAAGCCGTTCGGTATATTTATCAGTGCCATGTCTAGCTCTTCTTCTTATCGTTGCAAACAGATGCACAAATTTATAATTCCATGTACCACAGTGGTGGAGTAGAGTATAAATAGGGCTATTGTGCTGAAACTATGCACATATCAGCTTTTTTGCCCATGGACAGTTTATAATCGAAGATGAGCCAGATCCGACTATCTTGACATAGTCCCCATATACACAAATTTCACCTCACACAGTTTCGCTAAAATTAGCCATAGCGAGTTATATTACGTCCCTGCTAAACTTTATTCGGATGTAATTGCCATATTTACCGTTCTCCTAATTTACGATTTAGGTCCCGTACAAGGAGCATTTATTACCCTATTCCGTTGAGGTGTAGCGGAACTCATCGTTTAGTTTGTATCGTTAGGCTTCTCGACATCCTGCAGAGCATGGTCAGGATAAGACTATATTTGGATATAGCTGTCATACATACCAATCGTCCGATATATGTTCTTGGGCACATAAAAGGCGCACTTGTTACCTGATTATGCCGATTAAAGCCGTCAAAGGCTGTAAAAGGCTCCTCTTTGGAATAGTACCTCACAAATGTTGCCAGCGTCAGAAGTATGTAGTGTTTTTTTTTTTTTTTACCCTCCACCATAGGATGGGGGTATACTAATTTCGTCAATCTGTTTGTAACACTTCGAAATATTCGGGTCAGTTCGGATTGATCGATCTGGGGTTGTGATTTATTGAGCCTCTAGAGGCCTCATAACTTATCCGATTTGACTGAAATTTGGCATGACGTGTTTCGTTATGACTTCTAATAACTGTGCCAAGTATGGTTTAAATCGGTTCATAACCTGATATAGCTATCATATAAACCGATCTGGGTTCTTGACTTCTTGAGCTTCCAGAGGGCGTAATTATTATCCGTTTTGGATGAAATTTTGTGCAACGGCTTCTTCTATGACCTTCAACACACGTGCCAAATATAGTCTGAATCGGTCTATAGCCTGATACAGCTCCCCTCTAAACCGATCTCCCTATTTTACTTCTGGAGCCCCTAAAGGTCGCAATTCTTATCCGAATTTGCTGAAATTTTACTTCGACTATGGTCTTAAACATTCAATTAATTTATGGTACAAATTGGACCATAACTCGATATAGCTCAAATGGCATAGCAAGTCTTATCCATTATCCTTTGTTTGCCTAAAAGGAGAGACCAGAAAATTGCAAATTTGCAAATTTTGCCCATGAACATTCCACTAAGGAACAGGGGCAAACTTCTCACCTATCAATGAGTGCAGGCCGATTCAAGTTAAAGCTCAATGATAAAGGCCTCCGTTTTATAGCCGAACGACGAACGGCGTGCCGCATTGCGACACCTCTTTGGAGAGAAGTTTTACAAGGGCAAAACCACCGCTGAAAATTTTTTCTGATGGTCACGTCAGGATTCGAACCCAGGCGTTCAGCGTTATAGGCGGACATGCTAACGGTGGCCTCCGGGAAAAGAACTCGACATATGCATTCCATGGTGGTGGGTACCTATATAAGATTCGGCCCTGCCGAACTTAGCACTCTTTTACTAATTTATGACTTCCAAATTAATTGCAAGTATGATCCAAATCAGTGTAGAGTCTGATATAGCTCTAACATAAACTGATCATCCGATTATACATCTTGAGCCCAGTTGTAATCGGCCGCAGTTGTAATCCGGCTTGACTAAAATTTGCACCTAGTGTTTTGTTATGAATACCAAAATCCATGGTCAGTATTGCCCAAATCGGTCCAAAATCACATAAGCGGATCTCTCTATTAGCCTCCTATGGCCCCGAGAAGCTTTAATGTTCTTCTGGTTTAGCAGAAATTCGGTGCATAAAGTACAACTATGTCTTTCAACTAAATTCATTTTGCATTAACTTTTAGCAGAATCCACGGAGAAGGATTTCCAAGATTCGGCCCGGACGAATTGAACACGCTGCTAACTGTGTAACACCCAGAAGGAAGAGAGGTAGGCCCATTGAAAAGTATACCGATCGACTCAGAATCTCTTTGTGATTCGATTTGGCTGTCCGTCTGTCTGTCTGTCCATATTAACTTGTGTACAAAGTACAGGCAGCAATTTTCATCCAAACGTCTTAAAATTTAATACAGTCATGTTTTCCTCCTCGACCTTTCCGTCCTAGAGACAATGCCTTTTGAAATTAGAAAAAATCGGTTCAGATTTGGATATATATGTGTTTGTCCGATTTGGACTAATATAATGCGGTTTCTTTTATAACCCATCTGAAAACACTCGTCGAGGTCCATTAGGAGTAGGCTAGAAATGGACTCCAAAGACTCAACATCTGCGGTGGTGGCGTCAGACAGTAGCATGTCATCCTCCCCTCCTATAAGTGTGGGTGCAGGAGGCAAGGGTGGTGTTTATACCCAAGCCCGGCAAGTCGAGTTATGCGACACTAAAGGCCTACGGACCCATAGGCCTTTCTACTCAAAACCATGGAACGTATTATGGACACCATGATAAAAAGTATGACATCCAGCGAACTGGTGGATAAATTGAGTGTCACATGGCATAAATATAAGGGAGAAAGTGGTACTGGGCACAACACAGGGGGACATTTTATCGCCACTCCAATGGGTGACCACCATAAATGACCTATTACGGATGCTCACTGAGCAGGGATTTGAACCCGTCTGCTACGCAGACGATGTTATAATACTTCTAAGATGGGTGAGGATCCGAACGAGCTCTGCAGAAGGGCCGGTAGGTCTTGCATATGACATATGACTGGGCTAGATCCAGAGATCTCAATGTTAACCCAGAGAAGACTGAAATATGCCTGCTCGCGAAGAAGACAAAGGTGGGAAAATTTAACGCACCACATTTCCTTAATAAGACAATTTCGATATCTGACAAGATCAATTATTTAGGAGTGATCTTGGACAGGAAACTGAATTGGAAGTGTCACATTCAGGAGCGTACTGAGAAGGCTCACAGATGTTGGGCACTATGCAGACGGGCCGTAGGCTCGAAATGAAGCATGAATTCGAGGATAGTCCACTGGCTCTACAGGAGCGTGATTAGACCAATACTTGCTTCGCCTCATTAGTTTGGTGGACTGCTATGGAGAAATAGTGCAACATAAGGACCATACAACAGGTTCAGAGAACATGTCGCCTTGGCATAGGTAGAGCGATGAGGACCAAGCCCACTAGGGCAATGAAGTCTATTCTAGATATCCGACCCATTGACACGCAGATTAAGTGTGAGGCAACCACTGCGGCTATGAGACTTAAGGCGATGGGAGAATGGATTGATGATGAGAGCAGCTTATACCATCGCGGTATAATCAAGGCGACGATAGGAAACCTGGAAGGAAGGGAAGAGGTTTCCGATCGGATATCTAAGATGAACCTTGAAATCGAGTGCGAGGCATTGCTGCCATGGGCACAGTCTTGGATTGACGGAACCCTAGTATTGCCATCTGAAAGATCATGTTACACGGATGGATCAAAGCTAGAGGACAGAGTGGGCCTGGGGGTTTACATTGAGAACACAGGTACTGAGATCTGTTTTAGACTGCCGGGCCACAATACGGTCCTGCAGGCGGAGATCCGGGCGATCACAGAATGCGTGAAGTGGTGTGGCGCTAACTCGATGACAAGGAACAAGGGCGGTAAGTTCTCGAACAGTCTTGCAGTGTAAGAAGGAGATTAACGCCTTCTCTGAGGATGGAAAAATCTGCATCGTTTGGGTGCCGGGCCATAACGGATTAAGGGGAAATGAAAGGGCAGATGATTTGGCGGTGAAGGCCAGAGGACTGCCGTCAATAAACTTGGTTAACCTGAAGCCTATCGGGTCGACGCAGTTCGAGTTAAGGGAGTGGGCGAAGAATGCGAATGCAACATTGTGGAACAGCGAAACTGTCGGTAGGACGGCGAAAAACCTATGGGGGGATCCAGATCGTGAGAAGACGAGGCTATTACTGAAAGGAAGCAAGAAGGAGTTCAGTATAGCTATTGGTATCATTACGGGACACATAGGACTACGAGCTCACTTGTAAAGCTCATATAAAATCGGTGCGGCTAGTGATAGCATGTCTAGGGCATGCGGGGAAGATGATGAGACGTTGGAGCATTTCCTTTGTCATTGCCCGGCTTTCGCGTCTAACAGATACCGGCACTTAGGTGCAGACACAATATCAGACATGAACCAACTTAGAGGAGTGGTATTGAAAACAATTAAGGATTTTGTAAGTAGCACGGAATTCCTAACTTAAATATCTCTTTTTAGAGGTTACTTTATAGTTTTTAGAGCGCACAACAAGCCGATTACTGTCCTAGATGTATGTCCATAGTGGCATGGGGCGGAATAATATCTGCACCCTCTTTGCAACCGATCCTTATCTAACCCCCTAGTTAATTTTATTTAATCCTGTAAAATAAAAGCATTTTTTTTTTTGATATGGCCAACTTTAACTAATACTACCCACCGTCCACGAGCCATTATAATCGCAACCAGCCCGCAATGCCAATCACATGAATGTTTTACTTTTCATTTCCGTAGTGGGGTTACAATCTAGACAGTTTTTCTATTAACATTGCGATTTTGCTTCCTCCCCAGGGATTTCCAACGTCTTCCTTTCAATATCGTGCATTGATGGCGGTTTCCTAAAACATGTCGTCCACGTAGCTCCACGCATCCTCAAGAAAGGAAACAAACACTCTTAGGGTATTTGGTGCAAATAATCACTGCTTTCCACAAATTTCTTGACATTTGACGATGGCAGGCACCTTCGCCACCTATAGCAACAAATTAAGGAACGACGACACTCCATAAACTGGATAAGGAAACCTTAGGAACAGCTTTGATGTGTAGACTAACACCATCCAACAATGTCACTTACAACCTGAGCTTCAGGAATAGGCATTTCTGTTTCTATTTTTGTTTCTCTCCCCAGCCACAATTGGGCTCGATTATTTTTTTTTTTGTCTTCTTTTTAATTCGTTTGATAAATTGTTACAAATAAATTTCGTCATTGTGCCCGAATGGTATGGATGGCAGGTGGGCAAGCTGGCAGGCATGGGCAGCATTGAGCTTTAAAGTGTTTTCTTACGTATGTATGTAAATGGATTTTTTGACCTTTTTTGCTGTAATCCTTGTAGACGTCGTGGTCGCCATCTCGCCATCTCGCCATCTCTAAACCCCACAGATAAAAATGCGAATTCGCAAATGAACCCAAAGGTCTAACCGTTAAAGCCTTCACGTCCCCAAACATTTTTAAACGAAGCATAGAAGAAATTCCTGCCGAAAGGAAAACTGTGTGTAAATGTAAACCACTCGAAATGTCGCTTCAGAATTGGACATCGTTGAACATTGTGTAATCATTTGTTAAGGGGGAAATATACACGAAAGCTTATGCTGGCGACACTCACTTATACCCTCACTACCGGTTATACTACGGTTGCCAGAAAAAAGCAAAAAAAAAAAACAGTTGTGAATCAAACTGTCAGTTTCACAAATATTTAAGATGCTCTTATCCTTCTATTGAAAAGATTTGCAGATTTAGATCTGCATGAGTTGAGGAGGTCAAATTTTAAATAAAGTATGAAGCCAAAAATAAATTTAAAGGCAAATGATTAGAGAACATAATGCTAGAACTCTTTATATTAAACCAAACCCACCATTAACGGTGGGTTGCTAGTATCAAGATCTCCGGATGAATAAGGCAATTTAAAGATATTGCTATACCCTCCACCATAGGATGGGTGGAGGGTCGAATGTCGAGTTTTACGCAGATACCTGCCATCACGGCCCAAACCTGCGAGGCCCAAGGCCCAAGGGTGAATACAATGCGTCTACCAAAGCCCCCACATGTGGTAATCCACATATGAGTACCAATTTGATCCCACGTATTTGGACGTGTTCACCTCCTTGGTTAGGAGCGGAGCACTACCTAAAGCTCCTTCCGATCTATGGGTCACGGCACCCGGTTGAAAACGCAACTCCACGCCGAGCTTATGCTCTACCTGCGATTTGGGTACAAACCACAGCCACAACGTTGCTCCCCACTGGGGCCTCACCATTGTCAGGCTGGAACCAAAGTTCCAGGGGCTCCTGACACCCGTGGTACCAGATTAAAGTCTCCGGTCAGACTTCGTAGCCTTAAAAGACTACTACCAGTTGAACCCCAAACAGTTCCGGACTGGTCACCTGAATGGGAGAAAGTCACCCTACGCCGACCTCAGCCAGCATTCAAAAGTATGCATCAAACATACACCAGACAATATACACAAAACACAAACAGGACACGGCAGCCCTCACGGGCTACGCCACATAAATCAGCAACAACATGGGACTTTACCATCAACGCGGCCACCCTCACGGGTGACCGATCACAACCACAGCAGCTAAGGGAATCAACAATGGGCAAACACCGCTGCATCAAAATGGGCAAGGCAGGTGCCAGGCCACGTCATGCGCAGCACCAAATCACACAGTCGCGCTAGCACAGCAACACCTCGTTATGGATAACTAGCGTGCATTCATACCTCCACTAAGTCTAATCCGCCTCCTAAGAAATACTTCCCGGGAAAAGGTGTCCAGTCTTACAACAGTCGTCTCGTCCTCAAGGGCCTCGCTAATCCCCATCGCGCCTAAATCTCTAATGTCTGCATAGTACAGGCATTCTGTCAGTACATGCCTCCAGTCCTCAGGTCTCCCACAGTCGCACAAATCAGTCGCGGACAGGTTTCTCTGATGCAAAAATGCATTAAAGGAACCATGTCCCGTCAGTATGAAGCCCAGACTTAGGCCGAAGCCAAAGTCCGGGCGGTCTCGTACGAACGTCGTGTCACGAATAAATTCGTAAGTCACCCGACCACTGTCACTGTTCGTCCATCTAGTCCTCCACCTATCATCAAGACGCTCCAAAAGGAGGAGACCCCATAAAGTATATATATTCTTGATCGTCATGTCATCACCATAGCGCAGAGGTTAGCATGTCTGCCAATGCCGCTGAACCGCTGGGTTCGAATCCTGGGGAGAACATCAGAACAAATGCTGGCAACATTTATGAAGTACTATGACATGTAAAACTTCTCTCCAAAAAGGTGTCGCACTGCGGCACGCCGTACGGACTCGGCTGTAAAATGGAGGCCCCCGTATCATTGAGCTTAAGCTTGAATCGGACAGCACCCATTGATATTTGAGAAGTTTGCCCTTGTTAGTTAGTGGAAAGTTCATGGGCAAAATTTGCATTTGCATGTCATTTTAAGTCGATCTAGCCATGTCCGTCCGCCTGTTCGTCCGTCCGTCTGTCTGTCGAAAGCACGCTAACTCTTGAAGGAGTGAAACTAGCCGCTTGAACATTTGCGCAAATACTTTTTATTAGTGTAGGTCGGTTTGGATGTTGAATGAGCCAAATCGGTCCATCTTGTGATATAGCTGCCATATAAACCGATCTTGGGTCTTGACTTTTTGAGCCTCTAGAGGGCGCAATTCTCGTCCAAATGGACTGAAATTTTGCGCATTGTGTTTTGGTATCACTTTCAACAACTGCGCTAAATATGGTTCAAATCGGTCCATGTTTTGATATAGCTGTCATATAAAACCGATCTTGGATCTTGACTTCTTGAGCCTCTAGAGGGCGCAATTCTCGTACGATTTAATTGAAATTTTGCGCATTGTGTTTTGGTATCACTTTCAACAACTGCGCTAAATATGGTTCAAATCGGTCCATGTTTTGATATAGCTGTCATATAAAACCGATCTTGGATCTTGACTTCTTGAGCCTCTAGAGGGCGCAATTCTCGTACGATTTAATTGAAATTTTGCACGTAGTGTTTTGGTATCACTTTCAATAACTGCGCTAAATACTTTTTATTAGTGTAAGTCCGTTGGGATTGTAAATGGGCCAAATCGGTCCATGTTTTGATATAGCTGCCATATAAACCGATCTTGGGTCTTGACTTCTTGAGCCTCTAGAGGGCGTAATTATGTCTGATTTGACTGACATTTTGCACGTAGTGTTTTGGTATCACTTCCAACAACTGTGTTAAGTATGATTCAAATAGGTTCATAATCTGGTTTAGCTGTCATATAAACCCATCTTGGATCTTAACTTCTTAAGCCAATAGAGCTAGCAAATGTCATCCGATTTGGCTGAAATTTTGCATGAGGTGTTTTGCTGTGACTTTCAATAACTGTGCTGAGTATGGCGCAAATCGGTACATAACCTGATATAGCTGCCATATAAACCGATTTGGGATCTTGACTTCTTGAGCCTCTAGAGGGTGCAATTTTCATCCGATTTGGCAGAAATTTGGTTCAACGGCTTCTTTTATGACCTTTAACATACGTGTCTAATATGATCTGAAACGATCTATAGCTTAATACAGCTCCCATATAAATCTATCTCCCGATTTTGCTTCTTGAGCCCCTACAAGGCGCAATTATTATCCGATTTAAATGAAATATTTCACAATGACTTCTACATTGTTCAGCATTCATTTATGGTCCGAATCGAACTATAACTTGATATAGCTCCCATAGCATAACAGTTTCTATTCAATATTTTTTGTTTGCCTAAAAAAAGATACCGCTCATAGAACTCGACAAATGCGATCCATGGTGAAGGGGAATATAAGATTCGGCCAGGCCGAACTTAGCACTATCTTACTTGTCTATAATATGAAAGATCTGTTTGCCTGTTTGTTTGGGTTGCCCAAAAAGTAATTGCGGATTTTTCAAATAGTCGGCGTTGACAAATTATTTTAACGGCTTGTGACTCTGTAATTGCATTCTTTCTTCTGTACGTTATCAGCTGTTACTTTTAGCTTGCTTTGGAAAATTTTGTTTACATTTGTTTGTTTGGCGTCAATTTTAATATGGAGCCCACAAAGGAGCATTTTCGTCATATTTTACTTTATTATTTCCGTAAAGGAAAAAAACGCGGAGCAGGTTGCTAAAAAGTTACGAGATGTGTATGGTGATAAAGCCTTAAAAGGAAGACAGTGTCAAAATTGGTTTCGCAAATTCCGTTCTGGAGATTTTTCACTTAAAGATGAGCCATGTTCAGGTCGCCCAAATGAAGTTGATGATGACCAAATCAAAGCATTAATCGAATTGGATCGTCATGTAACTGAGCGTGAGATAGGAGAGAAGTTAAATATACCAAAATCAACCGTTCATTGTCACATAAAAAGTTTTGGACTGGTGAAAAAGCATGATATTTGGGTACCACATGTATTGAAAGAAATTCATTTAACAAACCGAATCAACGCTTGTGATATGCACCTTAAACGCAATGAATTCGATCCGTTTTTAAAACGAATCATAACTGGAGATGAAAAATGGATTGTTTACAACAACGTTAGTCGAAAACGATCATGGTCCAAGCATGGTGAACCAGCTCAAACCACTTCAAAGGCTGATATCCACCAAAAGAAGGTTATGCTGTCTGTTTGGTGGGATTGGAAGGAGAAGCGACCACAATTGGTCAATCGTAAAGGTGTCATATTCTACCAGGACAACGCTAGACCGCACACATCTTTGGTCACTCGCCAAAAACTAAATGAGTCACGAATTAAGGCCCATTTCCCTCTACGACGCATAGTTTAGGAGATACAGCCATTTTAAGTTTTCCAAGTGAAATTTCGATTTTTTGAGGATTTTTGATGGAGTCAAGAATTAAGGCCCATTTCCCTCTACGACGCATAGTTTAGGAGATGCAGCCATTTTATGTTCTCCAAGTGAAATTTTGATTTTTTAAGGTTTTTTGATAGAGTCACGAATTAAGGCCCATTTCCCTCTACGACGCATAGTTTAGGAGATACAGCCATTTTAAGTTATCCAAGTGAAGTTTCGATTTTTTAAGGAATTTTGATGGATTCACGAATGAAGGCCCATTTCCCTCTACGACGCATAGTTTAGGAGATACAACCATTTTAAATTTTCCAAGTGAAATTTCGATTTTTTGGGGATTTTTGATGGAGTCACAAATTAAGGCCCATTTCCCTCTACGACGCATAGTTTAGGAGATACAGCCATTTGGATTGGAAGGATGTGCAATATTTTTGAGCTGCTTCCAAGGAACCAAACGATTTATTCGGATGTTTACTGTCAACAATTTGACAAATTGAATACAGCCATCAAGGAGAAGCGACCAGAATTGGTCCATGGTAAAGGTGTCATATTCCACCAGGACAACGCTAGACCGCACACATCTTTGGTCACTCGCCAAAAAACTGAGTGAGCTTGGCTGGGAACTATTGATGCATCCACCATATAGCCCTGACCTTGCACCATTAGACTACCATTTATTTCGATCTTTGCAGAACTCCTTAAATGGTAAAACTTTCGGCAATGATGAGGCTATAAAATCGCACTTGGTTCAGTTTTTTGCAGATAAAGGCCAGAAGTTCTGTGAGCGAGGAATACTAAATTTGCCATGAAGATGGCAAAAGGTTATCGAACAAAATGGCAATTATATATTTGATTAAAGTTCATTCTAAGTTTTATTAAAAATGCATTTACTTTCTTTTAAAAAATCCGCAATTACTTTTCGGGCAACCCAAACAAACAGGCAATCAGATCTTTCATATTATAAACAAGTAAGATAGTGCTAAGTTCGGCCGGGCCGAATCTTATATACCCTCCATCATGGATCGCATTTGTCGAGTTCTATGAGCGGTATCTCTTTTTAGGCAAACAAAAATATATTTTAGGTCGTCGTAAAAATATGAGAGGTCTATATTTGGATAAAGCTATCCTATATACCAATCTCTTGATTTCTCTGAATTTTGGCACAATGAGTTTCTTTTGATCCCTTCACTCCTGAACATGGTGTAGATCTTAGTATACTTGAAGATAGCTCCCATATAGAGCAATCTCTCGTTTTGTGCTCTGGGACAGTGGATTGTGTTATACCTCTCGACGTCTGTGGAGTATTTGATCCAGATAGGACAATATTTTGATAATGGTTTGCCAAGGTTTCATAAATGGTGTATTTTTCATCGGACTTGACTGGATGAGGTTAATATGTGTATCCGAGGTGATGAGTATCAGAATACCAAATTATTGCGTTTTACTTCTTTTACTTAGAATTGATATCCTCCTTGAAGTGGGGTAGGAAAATATAAACTTTATCGGACTTCAATCCATTACTTATTATTTTAAATGCTACAATGGTTGAAATATTGGTTAAGAATTATTATTAAAACGTAAATATTTTTATATCAATAAAGAGAACAAACGAAGATGCACGCACGCAACTTCTCATGGCTCGCAAATTAGCAATTCATGAAATTGAGTTCGAGTACACATGTTGATTGCATTCATTTCGGCATGGGTTGACCCAATTAATTGAAAGGAGAATCATCATCAGTACATATAATTTTGTATCACTTTGCTTGTTGTGTTGTGTTCACCCATTAGCCCATTGCCATCAATGTTCACATTTCTTCACAAAGACCAAATAATCTTAGCAAATGAAACTTATATCTCTCTGAAGAGTGGGTGACATCTGGTGGCAGGGAGCGTTATTCCGGCAAAGTGACAGTGATGACAGGCCACCAGCACCACATATGATATGCTTGCATCGCTTGGTACGTGATTTACTCGTCTTTTCACATATCACTGCAAATGCATTAATAATGGTTCGTTCGTGTCTTTATTTTCTGATGTCGGCCTTTATCTTACACAGTTCTCTTTTTCCTGCCAAGGATGCTCAGGGTAAAAACACACAAACATTCTGCTATGCTCTTTCATTGGCCAACTTTTAATGCAATATAAGAAGTTTTACATTCACCGATGAAGGGTGGTAATGCACTCTTTGCTTACGATGATAATGATGATATTTTCCAAGCGACTTCATCTGTTTGAGAAAACCATAAAAACTCCAATCAAAAATATGCATGTACATGGCGTACATAACTTTTAATACCCAGAGTTTTTTTTTTTATTTTTTTTCATTGCTATTTGGCCAAGGAATCCGTAACAGGACATTGATGTAGAGCATGGAGCACATAGAGAGCAAAAAATTGAGAAAATGGAAAAATCATAAATAAAATACACAATCGTAAATGTCTTATAAATGGAATGATTTATAGCCTCATGAATGAGCGAGCATGAAAGTGAAGAAAGAAGGCCAGATAACAACGTCATGATGAAAATTCTCAAAAGACATGAATGAGGTTGTGATTTAATTTAATTCTGACGAGAATTTCTTAAAGGCATATTAAGTAATAGTTAATTACGAAAATGCAGGTACCACGGGTACCACGCCATCAAACAACTACTGTAGTATGTGGTGTTAAAACTTTGTGCATTTGCTTGCAACAATAAGATGAAACAAGTAAAAATGCATTAAGTTCGGCCGGGCCGAACTTTGGATACCCACCTCCTCGGGTACATACGTAAATCCCATTTTGTCACAATCCGGTGAAAATTAGATAACTTAAGCATCCAAATTCGGCACGGACATTGAATGGTCTAATATATATGTCACTATTAAATTTTTTAGAACAAAATATTGGTCTGTTTGGTAGATATATACAATTTTAAACCGATCTAACCATATTAAGGTGGGATATCGTGAGGCTCAAAAACTCACTGCTTCAAATTTCAGCAAAATCGGGTAATAAATAAAGTTTTTATTGGCTACAGACCCCCTTATCGGCAGATCGGTCTATATGGCAGCTATATTTATATATAGTCCGATCTGAATCATATTTAAGTCGGATGTTATGTGGTCTTAACCTAATCACTGTTTCAAATTTCAGCGAAATCGGGTAATCAATAAAGCTTTTATTGGCTTCAGACCCTTTATCGGGAGATCGGTCTATATGGTAGCTATATTTAAATATAGTCCGATCTGAATCATATTTAGGTGCAGTATGACGAGGCTAAAAATAACACACTGTTTCAAATTTTAGCGAAATCGGTTAAAAAATAAAGTTTTTATGGGCTTCAGACCATTTATCGGCAGACCGGTCTATATGACAGCTGTGTCTAAATATAGTCCGATATTTGGTACAGATGGATATTTAGTACAGATGTCGCTAATTTCGGAGAAATCGGGTAATAAATAAAGTTTTTTTAGGCTTCAGACCCTCTATCGGGAGATCGGTCTATATGGTAGCTATATAGTCCGATCTGAACCATATTTGGGTCAGTTGTCGGGAAGCCTTAAACTACACACTGTTTCAAAAATCGGATGAAAGTCAAAGTTTTTATGGACATTAGACCCTTTATCAGAAAATCGGTCTATATAGCAGCTATATCCAAATATGGTCCGATTTGGTCCGTTCAAGAACTTAACGATCGTGCATCAAAAAGACGTCTTTGTGCCAAATTTAAGCTCAATATCTGAACTTTTGAAGATTCTATAGTGATTACAACGGACGGACAGGCAGACAGACGGACAAGACTGAAAATGAAATGTCATGACGATCAAGAATATATATACATTTGGGGTCCTAAACGAATATTTCGAGGACTTGCAAACAGAATGACAAAATGAGTATACCCCCACCCTATGGTGGAAGGTATAACAAGCTAAAGCGTGCTATTGGGTTGCCCAAAAAGTAATTGTCGGTAATATAGTAGTAATATAGTCGGCGTTGACAAATTTTTTCAACGGCTTGTGACTCTGTAATTGCATTCTTTCTTCTGTCAGTTATCAGTTGTTACTTTTAGCTTGCTATAGAAAAAAGTGCGCGAAATTTGTTTGTTTGGCGTCAATTTTAATATGGGTACCACATGTATTGAAAGAAATTCATTTAACAAACCGAATCAACGCTTGTGATATGCACCTTAAACGCAATGAATTCGATCCGTTTTTAAAACGAATCATAACTGGAGATGAAAAATGGATTGTTTACAACAACGTTAGTCGAAAACTATCATGGTCCAAGCATGGTGAACCAGCTCAAACCACTTCAAAGGCTGATATCCACCAAAAGAAGGTTATGCTGTCTGTTTGGTGGAATTGGAAGGGTGTGGTATATTTTGAGCTGCTTCCAAGGAACCAAACGATTAATTCGGATGTTTACTGTCAACATTTGGACAAATTGAATACAGCCATCAAGGAGAAGCGACCAGAATTTGTCAATCGTAAACGTGTCATATTTCACCAGGACAACGCTAGACCGCACACATCTTTGGTCACTCGCCAAAAGCTGAGTGAGCTTGGCTGGGAACTTTTGATGCATCCACCATATAGCCCTGACCTTGCACCATCAGACTACCATTTATTTCGATCTTTGCAGAACTCCTTAAATGGTAAAACTTTCGGCAATGATGAGGCTATAAAATCGCACTTGGTTCATTTTTTTGCAGATAAAGGCCAGAAGTTCTATGAGCGTGGAATACTAAATTTGCCAGAAAGATGGCAAAAGGTTATCGAACAAAATGGCAATTATACATTTGATTAAAGTTTATTCTAAGTTTTATTAAAAATACATTTACTTTCTTTTAAAAAATCCGCAATTACTTTTTAGACAACCCAATAAATTCGGCCGAGCCGAATCTTAGGAACTCACCAACATGGATTCTGCTAAAAATTTATAAAAACTAAATTTAGTTGAAGGGCATAATTTTATTCTACATAACAAACGTCCGTCAAACCAGGAAAAACTAAAGATTCTAGGAACCCAACAAGGATAATCAAAAAACGGGAATATACGGAAGCTAACATATGGAAGCTACGGCTATCGTGATTTCGACAGATAGACGGACGGAAAGACAACTGTGCTGACGGACGGGCGGACAAAGCTAGATCGACTCAGAATGTCGAAACGATCGAGAATATATATACCTTATGGCGTCTCATACGAATACTTCGAGGTGTTACAAACGGAATGACTAGATTAGTAAACCCCCATCCTATGGTGGTGCGTATAAAAATACGATCGCTTTGCTTCAAAATACGTTTATAAGATCGCCACAGGTAACGAATCGTGGATATATACGTGGGCCCGAAATAAAACAACAATCAACAGTGTGGGTCTTCGAAGTAGAGCCAAATCTAACGAAAGTTGTTCTTGGTCAATTCTGCATGGTGCGTCTGTAATTTGATTGCCTG